>NW_011494868.1:2187872-2227613 GCF_000754665.1 Bison bison bison | reverse complement strand
CAGCCATGAAATTAAAAGACGCTTACTCCTTGGAAGGAAAGTTATGACCAACCTAGGTAGCATATTCAAAAGCAGAGACATTACTTTGCCAACAAAGTTCTGTCTAGTCAAGGCTATGGTGTTTCCTGTGGCCATGTATGGATGTGAGAGTTGGACTGTGAAGAAGGCTGAGCGCCGAAGAATTGATGCTTTTGAACTGTGGTGTTGGAGAAGAGTCTTGAGAGTCCCTTGGACTGCAAGGAGATCCAACCAGTCCATTCTGAAGGAGATCAGCCCTGGGATTTCTTTGGAAGGAATGATGCTAAAGCTGAAGCTCCAGTACTTTGGCCACTTCATACAAAGAGTTGACTCATTGGAAAAGACTCTGATGCTGGGAGGGATTGGGGGCAGGAGGAGAAGGGGACGACAGAGGATGAGATGGCTAGATGGCATCACTGACTCGATGGATGTGAGTCTGAGTGAACTCTGGGAGATGGTGATGGACAGGGAGGCATGGTGTGCTGCGATTCATGGGGTTGCAAAGAGTCGGACACGACTGAGCAACTGAACTGAACTGAATCAATGGTTTCAAAGGCAAGAGTAAGGGTAATATCTTCTGTATTTTTCATTTCATTTTTAAAAAAGAAACTAGTAGGTATAAGAAGTGCCCTAGTCAGAAGGAGCTGGAAGCTGTGAGGCCTGGCTTTTTACTCACCACCTGGGCCAGTTCCTTTACCATCTGGGCTTCAGTTGTTTATGGTTTTTCTCTAAGACAGAGAAAATGGAAATATCCACCTGTTTCTACTGACTTTCAAATCTAAAAATGTAACAAAAAGATTTCAGTAAAGTATATAAGACTAAATAATCCATCGAGGCCTCCCAGGTGGCTCAGTGGTAAAGAATCTGCCTGCAATGCAGGAGACATGGGTTTGAACTCTGGGTTGGGAAGATCCTCTGGAGAAGGGGTTGGCAACCCACTCCAGTATTCTGGCCTGGAGAATCCCATGGACAGAGGAGCCTGGCAGGCCACAGTACGTGGGGTCGCAAAAGAGTCAGACACGACTAAACAACAACAAATAAACCATTGTCTCTGTATTTTTTTACTTCCAGAAAAAGAGCCCTGACATTTCATGGTCACATACAGTAGGAAAAATCACACAAGTTTTCTTCAATAACTGAAACTATTTACTCAATATAATTTGAAGAGTCATTAAAAATACCTTCTCACAAGCAGAATAATTTTTCTGAAGGTGTTCTGTTGTTGTCGTTTAGTTGCTAAGTTATATGCGACTCTTTTCTACCCCATGGACTGCAGCTAGCCAGGCTTCCCTGTCGTCCACTATCTCCTGGAGTTTCCTCAAATTCATGTCCATCGAGTCAGTGATGCTATCTAATCATCTTAACCCCTTCTCCTTTGGCTTCAGTCTTTCCCAGCATCACCGTCTTTTCCAATGAGTTGGCTCTTCACATCAAGTGGCCAAAGTATTGGAGCTTCAGCATCAGTCCCTCCAATGAATATTCAGGGTTGATTTCCTTTAGGACTGACTGATTTGAACTCCTTGAAGTACAAGGGACTCTCAAGAATTTTCTCCAGCACAATTCGGTTCAGTTCAGTTCAGTTCATTTCAGTCGCTCAGTGGTGTCCTACTCTTTGCGACCCCATGGACTGCAGCACACCGGGCCTCCATGTCGGTCACCAACTCTCAGAGCTTACTCAAACTCATGCCCATTGAGTCAGTTATGCCATCCAAACATCTTATCCTCTGTCATCCCCTTCTCCCCCTGCCTTCAATCTTTCCCAGCATCAGGGTCTTTTCCAGTGAGTCAGCTCTTCACATCAGGTGGCCACAGTACTGGAGTTTCAGCATCAACATCAGTCCTTCCAATGAACACCCAGGACTGATTTTCTTTAAGATGGACTGATTGGATCTCCTTGCAGTCCAAGGGATTGTCAAGGGTCTTCTCCAACACCACAGTTCAAAAGCATCAATTCTTCGGCACTCAGCCTTCCTTATGGTCCAGCTCTCACAACCTACATGACTACTGGAAAAGCCATAGTTTTGACCATATGGACCTTTGTTGGCAAAGTGATGTCTCTGCTTTTTAGTATGCTCTGTATGATGTCTGAAAAGAACATTGATTTGGTATCACTGAGTAGATGTCTGAAGTTAAGCAAGTCATTGAGTATCCGTGAATTTTTAATTTCTCCTTTTAAACAGGGATATGAGCATATATTTCCCTAGAAAGTTTGACTTTTAATTGAAATATAGGGTCTAAAGTGCTAATTAAAAGTAAAAATATTTTCTATAACCTGAGACATAGCATATCATGTTTTGATTCCATTTTTCCCAATAAAAATTACGGATTTCTTTACTCAAAATTAACTCCTGTAGATGATTTTACTTGGAGCTCATCCAAAGTTTTTTAATTATGTGAAAGTCACCTTATTTTGCCATGATTTTCATAGGTAAAGTTTCCTGAACTAAGTTTCACATACTTTAATCTTTTATTACTGTGTGTGATAAATTATTTGACACCACATGGATGTTATTTGGAAGATAGCATTTGCAACATTCTTGAAGATTAGAGTTGACATTTTATGGATTCTGAAAGGAATTGTATCATGTAAGTCCAAAATAATATTTATCATCTCTTACATGTAAAATGATATCCTATAAAAAATAATTAATTTGTAGAATGAGAAAAATACAGATTCCTTGTGTCTCATGGAAGATAAAAGATTTCCCTCACTTTACTAGATATTGCTATTATAGGTCATATATACTTGTCATATGAGACATGTGATTTGGACCATAAAAAAGCTGAGTGCCAAAGAATTTATACTTTTGAACTGTGGTGCTGGAAAAGACTCTTGAGAGTCCATTGGACTGCAAGGAGATCCATCCAGTCCATCCTAAAGGAAATCAATTCTGAATATTCATTGGAAGGACCGATGCTGAAGCTGAAACTCCAATACTTTGGCCATCTGATGTGAAGAACTGACTCATTTGAAAAGACCCTGATGCTGGGAAAGATTGAAGGTGGGAGGAGAAGGGGACAACAGAGGATGAGATGGCTGGATGTCATCACCGACTCAATGGACATGGAATTGAGTAAGCTCTGGGAGTTGGTGATGGGCAGGGAAGCCTGGCATGCTACAGTCCATGGGGTTACAAAGAATTGGACACGACTGAGAGGCTGGACTGAACTGAACTGAACTGAACTGATCCTTGTCAACTGTTGAAAAGTTCAGGTAATTATCAGTGGCTCTTAACAGGTGCCATTTATTTGTCTCCATTTTATTCTAAGTGGAGATCATTTCATTAATTTCTCACTGACTCTGCTAGCTCCACTGCGCATATTTTTCATTGTATATTTGGAGTAAAATAATTTCTGAAGGAAAGTGGTTGAATTAAGGCTGCCCAATATTCTCAAAGCTCAGAGGTTAAAGCGTCTGCCTGGAATGTGGGAGACCTGGGTTCGATCCCTGGGTCGGGAAGATCCCCTGGAGAAGGAAATGGCAACCGACTCCAGTACTCTTGCCTGGAGAATCCCATGGAGGGAGGAGCCTGGTGGGCTACAGTCCATGGGGTCGCAAAGAGTCAGACACGACTGAGTGACTTCACTTCACTTCAATATTCTCATTTGATGGAACTTCAAACTTTTAGATTTTTTTATACTTATTTGTTTAAAATGCAAACTTTATTTGCTAAAAAGATATTTGATAATTCATTTTCCACAACTAAACATATCATACATATATGCTCACTGCATGAGAGAGAATTTGTAATAACGGTAAAATAATATAAAGTGGGGCTTCCAGCTTTATGTTGCCAATTATGAGAATGAATCCTAGATGCCTTTCCATATTAAGCAATTGGGCAAGGACATACTGTGAATATCTTATATTTTCCTGAGCGTTAAAGAGAGATCTGAATAATTCAATCAACCTAAAATTAAAAAAAAAAAAAAAACTTATTTTGAAATTTTATTTACATTGTTGTTCAGTCACTAAGTCATGTCCGACTCTGGGACTTTTTATTTATATATCTATTTTTTTATATGTCTACATCTATATGTATTATCTATATCTCTATGCACATGCACACACAGGAAAAAAAAAAAAACATAAAACTTCAATAACTTAGAACACGCACAGATTTACAGCTTCTGGGTTTTAAGGCCTTTTTTCCATGTAACCCCAGCTAGAAGGGAACTTCTAGTGATTGCACTCCATTGTTCTCCTAACAGCAATTGCATCCTGCCTGGGGCCAATTGGGCTTCCCAAATGGTGCAGTGTTGAAGAATCTGTCTGCCTATGCAAAGAAGAAAGAGATGTGGGTTCAATCCCTGGGTTGGGAAGATCCCTTGGAGGAGGAGGAAATGGCAACCTGGACCAGTATTCTTGGCTGGGAAATCCCATGGACAGAGGAGCCTAGTGGGCTACAGTCCATGGAATCACAGAGTCAGACATGACTTAGTGACTAAACAACAACAGGGCCAAATTTGCTTGCTTATTGCTCTTCAGCTGTGAGGGATAAATAAGATAATGCCTAGGTAATGTGTTTTCAAACCAATAACACATGACATAGCTTACAAGATGATGATGGTGATGATTTTTTGCCTATATTTTATGATTTCCTTTACCATTCATTCATATTCAGTTTTGTCATTTGACCTAATGTTCTTTATGCCCTTCCCTATTTCATTTTTTGGTCCTTCAGTATAGCATATAGTTTAAAATCATGTGTTGCATTTAATTTTCAGTTGTCTTTTGTCTATTTTTATCTATTTGCTCAGCCTTTGATATTTTCAAATAATGCAGATCCCAATGCCCCTTCTGAATATAATGCTTAATATTTTGTTTTTCTGATGTCTCTTACTTTAGACTCAGGTTATTCATCAGTAGCTTCCTGAATGGGGAAGATCCGCCAGACAAGGGATAGGCTACACACTCCAGTATTCTTGGGCTTCCTTGGTGGCTCAGCTGGTAAAGAATTGGCCTGCAGTGCAGGACAGCTGGGTTCGATCTCTGGGTTGGGAGGATTCCTTGGAGAAGGGAATGGCTACCCGCTCCAGTATTCTGGCCTGGAGAATTCCACGGACTGTGTAAGTCCATGGGGTTGCAAAGAGTTGGACATGACTGAGTGACTTTCACTTTCACTTTTATGATCTAGGTCGACTCTGAAACTTCTTCACAAAGCTTTTCCTCACCAACTTAGGTCACAGCAATCAATCTTTTTTCTGACATTCCATTGGAGATAGGGTAATTTTTATTCACATCGTATGATTCCTGGTCCAAAAAAGAGTTCAGGTTCAGCAAGAAGAGATGCCAAATGTCATTTCTCTTTGAATCTCCCACAGTGCCTGGCACAAGTCAAGTGCCTGGCATAGAGAAAGATGAATGCTTATCTACTGATAACTCTATGTAATACCTAGAGGCCAATTACAAGCTTTCAATAAACAGATTGTTTAAATAGTTTATATGTTCCACCCTTTCAGTCTTTTCTTTTTTAAACTTTCAGAAAGTTTCTAATGGAAAACCAATGTACAGATATCAAAAATAAAACACACCTTCTGTTTGGGTGATATACTAGACACGAATGTGATGTTAAGGTTTTCTTGTACCCTTGCCTCAGTGTCTATTTTGTTCTTGCTACAAATTCTACTCAGTATCACACAGTTCATAACCACATGTTTTTCTGCTCCAACCCATGTTTTCCGATGCCTGGGTGTGGATTAAATTGATCAAGTAACAAACTGGCTCACATGAAAAGATTTTCTTGATATCATTTTATTTCAAAATTTTCCATCTTTTATGAGTAAGCACTCTTTCTGAAAAATAATCAATCTGGGTCATTTTATTCTTGCTGTTATGTTTTTCTTTTAATGAGGAACATACAAAACCAGAAATTGTATTTCATATTCAAGAATCCCCGAGGCCTTCTACGCTGTATTGTATCTGGTCTCCTGTCGACTTTCTGATCCATTTCATGCTGTCACCCCCCCTCCCATTGCTAAACCAATAAATAATCCTTTTAAAATGCAAATATTGATATTTAAAATAATGGGATATCTTTCGTGAATAGAATTGCAAAATTTACAGGCAAATAAAAATTAAGGTTTGGAAATTGCATCAATAACTCTCTGTGATCTTTTTTTAAACCAGAGTTGCAGGAATGAAGGACATGGTCCTATTGTTACGTAAGCACAGTTGGTGGTTTTTCTCAATTATCTGTAAAGATGAAATTTAGCCCTAGTGTGGACTGGTACAGACTATATCTAAGACTATATTGTCATGAGAGTGTAACTAGATGAAAAACAATTGAAACAATCTTTAAAATTTGCCAAGTAATTTGAGATCTTTTGTTATGGATAATTTTTAAAATACCATAAGTTTATCACAATTTTTAAAATAACAAATACTTAAACTAATTCATATTTCTCTAAAGCTTCAGGAGTTATTTTAATCAGTAATTCACTATAAACTATCTTTCATGTTCTTTGTCTGTCTTTACAGTAGACAAAGCTATCAGAAAAGTGGAGATCAATATATCACTGTTTTCTGGTATTTGCCTATCTTTAAGACAAGAAATTGCTATAGGAGACCAAACAAAAACCCCAATACAACCACAAATGTGCCAGACTAGTTTCTGTACAGAAAACAGTTTTGCTTTGCTATCAATGGATTTCTTGAGGTTAATCTTCTTTTCATAATGTTGTTACCAGAAGTAGCACCAGGATTACAAATTTTACTTGACATTATTATGATGGATGGATTACTAAGACATTGTAAATGATGTCAACATCTCAATAGCATTAAGAAGCCAAATTCAAATGTTTACTGCAGAAGATGTGTGGTATGTCTAGACATAACAAAGCAATAAAGAGTTGCAGAGAATAAAAATTAACTCTACTCAAACTGTAATTGCAAAAATTATGTATTAAATTAGAATAAATAACTATACTTAAAACTGAATTAAAGTGACAATGGAAATCTTGAAGCTATTTGGTTCTGATACATTTGAAATTGTTAATATAGAGGTAAAGGGTGAATAAGAATACTAAAAAGTTAGGTATTTAAATGTGTGCTCAGTCTTCAGTCCTGTCTGACTCTTTGTAACCCTTTGGACTGTAGCCCTCCAGGCTCCCTCTGCCCATGGAATTTTACAGGCAAGAATACTGGAGTGGGTGGCCATTTTCTGAGAAAATAAGATTAACCTTGATATCCAAAACCTTTACCCTGCGCCATTGTGCGAATGCTCAGTTGCTTCTGTCTTGTCTGACTCTCTGCGATGTTATGTAATATAACCTGCCAGGCTCCTCTATCCATGGAATTCTCCAGGCAAGAATACTGCAGTGGGTTGCCATTCCCTTCTCCAGTGGATATTCCTGACCCAGGGATCAAACCTGTATCTCTTGTGCCTCCTACATTGCAGGCAGATTCTTTACTCGCTGAGCCATCAGAGAAGCCCAGATATTTAAATACTACCCTGAAATGTATTACAATATTATTCATATTACCAAAAATTTATCTTGTTTGTAGTCTGTTCTAGAATACCCATTGAATAACAATAGTGATTTTATTTATATTTTTTTGGTTTTGGTGAAGGAGAATTGTCCTTAATCAATTTCAATGGGGCTTGGTTTTTAATTTCTTAGAAATTATCCTTTGCTTTAAGTATTAGATTCCTTTTTATAAATACTCTTGGTGGTTTGTTCTAATTGAAACCAAAGGGGTTTCCTGTGCCATCACACCAATTTAGAATAAAGTAATATCATTCACCAATTATACTATTTAAAGCAAAAATTAAATCTCCTGTTATTTAAGCTCAATTGAAATTTAAATAAATGTAATAATAAACTACCATTATAGTAAAATCCCTTACCCATACTCTAACACTGAGAAGATGCAGTCTTTGAAAAAGAAAAAGGCAACTCAAAACCCCAACCAGATTTTGGCTTACTTTAAAGTCATATTTAATAGAATTAAGGATGAACCAAATCAAATAATTTAGACAGATGCTTGGAAACTGTTGAAATGGTACTGTATTCTCAGAATATCCCAGAAGTAGTAGTCTTATCTTATTTTGAAACTATAATCAACATGACAGAACTTTTAGTTCAGAGTTAAACATAAATTGCTTGGTAAATATAGTCTTGATCAAATGCAACCTCAGACGATTACATCAGACCAATCAGTCTTCTGGGATTTGGGATATGCTCAGGTATCAATACTATGATGGTTATGAGCCAAGCTTACTTACTTTAAAGCCCGGCTCTGCCATTTGCTAGTTCCTTTTCCTTGAAAAAGCAGTTTCATCTCTTTGGGGCTTCCCTAGTGGCTCACATGGTAAAGAATCTGCCTGCAGTGCTGGAGACATGGGTTCAATCTCTGAGTGGGGAAGATCCCCGGGGTAAGGGAATGGCAACCTACTCCAGTATTCTTGCCTGGAGAATTCAATGGACAGTGAAGCCTGGCAGACTACAGTCCCTGGGGTTGCAAAGAGTCAGACATGACTGAGTGACTAACACTTTCTTTTTCATCTCTTTGTGCCTCTCCTCAGTTTCCTCATGTGAAAACCTGTAGTGATATTAAGGTTCTTGTGTTTAAGTAGTTAATATACGTAGAGCACTTAGAAGTGTGACTGCCTTGGTGTTTTTCCACAACTATTCATCTTATAAGTGTGAGTTTTTGCTGTAACATCTGTAACACTTTTATTCACCCCAAAGTCTTGGGCTCAAGCCAGAGTTTCTCATCTGAACCACTGAACACAGAAAATGATATTTTTATCCATCATCACACAGTTATATATACTTTTTCTTATAATAAAAACTTTTAGGATTTACTCTCTTAGCAACTTTTAATTAAAACAATACAGTATGTTTTAAAAATTAATTTATTTATCTTAATTGGAGGCTAATTACTTTACAATATTGTGGTGGTTTTGCCATACATTGACATGTATCAGCCATGGGTGTACATGTGTCCCCATCCTGACCCTCCCCCCACCACCTTTCTCCCCATTTTATCCCTCAGGGTCGTCCCAGTGCACCAGCCCTGAGCACCGTGTCTCATGCATCGAACCTGGACCGGCGATCTGTTTCACATATTGTGATATACATGTTTCAATGCTATTCTCTCAAATCTTCCCACCCTCGCCTTCTCCCATAGAGTCCAAAAGTCTGTTCTTTACATCCGTACCTCTTTTGCTGCCTTAAGCATAACCCTCACAAGGTATGTTATAGCCCAGCACTTATTTTATGACTAGAGGTTTGTACCTTTTGACCACCTTCACCCATTATTTGAATGCCTATTTTCTTGACCCACCCAAAGAGGATACAAAACTCCTGCTTTTCTAGAGGCAAAGCAGAGTGGTTAGTTCATTGCATTCAGTGTGCGTTATGGTAAGGCTAAAAAAATCCCCCAGACCCCAAAACATATCTATATCCTTATAAGGGGTTTAAATGCATACCCCCAAAATTCACATGTCAAAGTCCTAACCTCTAGTACTTCAGAATGTGATTGTATTTGGAGAGTGTCTTTAAAGAGATAATTAACTTAAGATAGTTAAGGTGGGCCTCCATCCAATATGACTGATGTCTTTTTAAGAAGAGATGAGAATACACACGGGCAGAAGGAAGACCATGTGAAAATACAGGGAGATGACTGCCATCTGTAAGAGAGACCTTGGAAAAAAACAACTCTGCTATCTTCCATATTGTGAGAAAATAAATTTTTGTTGTTTAAACCATCTGGCCCATGATAGTTTGTTCTGTCAGTCCTAGAAAACTGCTGTACAGATTTAATTTAATACATTACAAATTTTCATTCATTCTGCTCTTGAGAAATATCTGACTTCTTTCAAAAGTTGCTACTATTAGCCTTTTATAAATCACCTTACATAAATAAACATACTTTTTTGTGGTGTATCTGCCCAGACAGGGATATATGGGGGCATGGAATAGGTGTATATTCAGTTTAAACAAGTACTATGAAAGATTTGCAAAGTATCAATTTCTATTACTACTTGCAGTACTTGAGAGTCCTAGTTTTTACAAACTCAGCATTTCTGAAGGGTTGGTAGTGATAACCTATTTTGAATTTAACTTAAAGTATCAGTAACCCCATTTTCCATTACTACAGATGAGCTGTCTTGATTAAAATTGATATAAAATAAAATTATGTAATATATAATCTTTTATTTGTCTTCTTTCATTTAGCAAATTTCTGATATCCATCCTTCTTGTTGGATGTATCAGCAGTTCATTTATTTTCATTCCTGAGTAGTAAGGAATTCATTGTAAGAATATACTACAATGTGCTTATTTCCTCAGTCATTGAACATTTGAGTTGTTTACAGTTTGGGACTATTGTGAATAAAGTTTCTATGAACATTCTTTTACAAACTTTTGTGTTACCTATTTGTACTTTTCAAGGGTGGAATATTTGAGTTATATGGTAAATATTTATGCAACCTTCTAACACAATGCCAAACTCTTTTCCAAAGTAGTCGCACCATTTCACATTACCAAAAAAAAAAAGTATTAGAATTATAGTTGTCTCATACATTGCCAGCACCTGGTGTGGTATTTTACATTTATCTATCAAATCAATTTGGTATCTCATTTTTATTTAATTGGGTTAAAGCTTTATATCCTCATCACAGTCACTGGTGACTAATAATTATTGAGCATCTCACTATATACTTATTGACATTTGTGCATTTTATTTTATAAAGTGGTTTTTCAGTTGTTTTGCTGATTTTTTTTATTGGACTCATTTCTAAATATTGAGTTGTAAGAGTTCTTTATACTTTCTAGACATATGTCCTAGGTCAGATAAGTAAATAGAAAATACTTTTTTTCCAGTCTATGCCTTGGCTTTCCACTACCCTACCAGTATTTTCAAAGCAACTTTAAAATGTTGGTGAATTTTATAATTTTCTCTGATTAAATATGTATTTTGTGTTTCCTTAAGAAATTGCCAACTATATCCAAATTGTGAGGATGTTTCTTCCATATTTTTTCATAGAAATTTTAGTTTTAAATCCATGATATATTTTATTTTCTATTGTATATAATGTAAGGTAGGGTTTGGGTTTTTGCTTTTTTATGTAGATACTCAACTCTTTCAGCACCACTTGTGGAAATGTCATTTCTTTTCCTAATTAGCTGCTTGATAAAAGATAAATGAACATATGGTTGTTTGGGAATCTATTTCTGGGCTCCCTTTTCCTTTGTCCTGATATATACATCTTTGTATTCCCTCCATATTGCATTAGTAAGTACAACGATCAGATATTAGAAGTCCAGCAATTTTCGTTTAAATTTTGCAGTAAAGTCCTTTGCAATACCATATAAAATTAAGACTCAGCTTAATAGTAAACAAAACAAAAGCAAAAAACACCTGTGGTTATTTGAATTGGCACTATGTGGAATAAATTAAAGAATTTGGGGAAAATTGGCATCTTAAAAAACTGAGTTTTTCTACTTTATACACTTTATAATATAGATTTATTACGTTATTCCATTTATTCTTTCAAAATTTATTTTTAAATCTGTGCTTTTGTGGTACAGACCTTGTCTAAATGTTAAATTTTGCCCTATTTTATATTTCCAATACTATCATAAATGTAATTTTTACACATTTTAAATTCATGAAACTTGTTGGCATATAGAAATAAATTCTCTATATTAAATACTATATTAAATACTTAAATACTTAATTCTAGTAAGTTTCATCTGGATGTATTAGGTTCCGCTTGACCACTTTGCTTACAAACATAGTTGTTTGTATATCTTCCTTTCCAACCCATTTTTGCTTTAACTTCTTTTCCTTGTTCCACTGAACCAGAATAACACTGGATAGAATAGTGAGAGTGGACAGTCTTGCCGTATTCCCAATATTGTTTAGTAAATATTATTTTTTTTAGCTACTAAGTTAGCTGTAGGGTCTTCTACATATTTCTTTATCCAGTCATATACTTTATTATAAATGGCTATTGAATTTTGTAAAATGCTCTCTCTGTATTTTTCAAAATACTCATATTTTTTCTCCTCTTTTGATCTGGTGAACTACATTGCCTTCTTGTGATAAATCTCATTTGGCTCTTATGTATTACCTTCTTATAGATTAAAGCATTTGCTTTGTCACTTTATTTAAAAATATTGCTGCCTGTATGTACATGAGGAAATTTGGTTAGGGCTCTTCTGCTAATGTGCCTAATCGGCTTACTCTCACACATTTCTCCCGACTGTTTTATGAAAGCACTTGTGGCTGGTTTTTATTTTTTTCCATGCATGTTCAATAGAACGCTCCAAAAGAGTGATCTGGGCCTGGTGTTTTCTTGGTGATAAGTTTTTATTTAATAAATGTACTACTTTTCAGATTTTTAATTTCTTCTTGATTCAGTTTTGCTATATTGTATCCGCCACAAATTTTTCTATTTGTCTTAGTTGTCGAATTTATTTTAAAATCATTTGTTTCCCTTTTATCTTTTTAGTTTCTGTTGAATGTTTAATCATGTTCCTCTTTCATGCCTGACATTGTTAATTAATTACTATTTCTTTTTTCCTTTCTCTCTCTCATTGGCATAGATAGAAATTCATCAATTTATCATCTGTTCAAAAAATCCTCTTTGGTTTCATTAACTCATTCCATTTTTTAATCTGTTTTCTATTTCATTGGTTTCAAGTTTTCCCTTCCTAGCTATTTTAGATGGAAAATTAGGTTTGATGTGAAAATTTTTTTCTTTTTTAATATGATCATTTGCAGCTATCAATTTATCTCTAAGCACTGCCTTAGCTGAGCCCCATAAATAATAGTTGGTTTAATTTTGTGTCAAAATTTTTCTCATATACCTTATAACGTGACCTTTAGAAATGTGTTATTTAATTTCCCTGTGAAAGTTAAAGTGAAGTCACTCAGTCATGTCTGACTCTTTGCGACCCCATGGATTGTAGCCTTGCCAGGCTCTTCTGTCCATGGGGTTCTCCAGGCAAGAATACTGGAGTAGGTTGCCATTTCCTTCTCCAGGGGATCTTCCCAACCCAGGGATCAAACCCAGGTTTCCCACATTGCAGTTACTGATTTAATATGATTCCACTGATTTAATATGATTCCAAAATAATTGCATCAAAGGACATAATGTGTATTCTGTATATTTTTGATACTTTGTTGATAGTTATTTTCTCTGAACTAGCATATGGACTTTATTGATAAATTGGCTATGTGTTTTAAGTGTTGAGAAATATATTTCTGAGGAGTTTGGAGTTGAATATTTTTAGGATGCCAATTAAGTCAACTTTTGACAGTTTTTGCAGGTCTTGTATATCTCAGTGATTTTTTTTTTTTTAATTTCTGCTCTGTCAGTTACTGAGGTTGTTTGAAATTTCTGACTATAACTGAGAATTTGTCCATTTCTCCTTCCAGTTTTGTCAGTGTTTGATTCATGAAATTAAAAGCTCTCTTAATAAGCAAAATGCAAAATTACAAATACTATATGATTCCACTTACATGAGATGCCTGGAGTAGTCAAATGCACAGCCAGAAAGCATAACAGTTGCTATCATATGCTGAGAGGATAGTGGAATTGGAAGTTATAGTTTATTGGCACAGAGCTGCAGTTTGGAAAGATGACAAATCCTGGAGATAGATTATGGTAATGACTATATAACAAGGTAAATGTGCTAATGGTACTGAAGCAGACATTTAAAACCATCATTCAGTTGCTAAGTCATGTCCGACTCTTTGCGACCCCATGGACTGCAGCACGCCAAGCTTCCCTGTC
Source organism: Bison bison bison (assembly GCF_000754665.1). NCBI lineage: Eukaryota > Metazoa > Chordata > Mammalia > Artiodactyla > Bovidae > Bison > Bison bison. Next base: position 2,213,841 of record NW_011494868.1, on the reverse strand, counting down.
CTTCACTGTCTCCTAGAGTTTGCTCAAACTCATGTCCATAGATTTGGTAGTGCCATCTAACCATGTCATTCTCTGTCACCACCTTCTCCTCCTGCCCTCAGTCTTTCCCAGCATCAGGGTCTTTTCCATTGAGCTGGCTATTCATATTAGGTGGCCAAAGTATTGGAGCTATGCTAAATTGTATATCATACACAGCTTATTGCAATTTTTAAAGGCTTTACACTTGATTTTTTTATGGCTGTGGTTTCTTGCTCTGTTTCTATTGACTCCTTTGTCCTCTGGCGATTGGTCAAAATGTCCTGTTTCTTCACTTTTTAAAATAAATTTTGGTAAAATGCTAGACCCTATGAATGTTACATTGTTGCTTGAGGTGTGTTACTAACTCTCTTCACTTTTAATTTTGTTTTAATGGCAGGCAGGTCAGTTTCTCCAGGATGAGCTCGATCTCTTTGAGGCATGGTTTAAAGTTTTATTTTTTAGGGCTTAGGGTAAACTTTAAGACAATGGTTCTCAACTAGGGGTGATTTTTGTCCTGTAAGATGCGTTGGACAGGATCTGGAGACATGCTGACTGTAATAACTGAGGAGTGTTACTGGTGTCTAGTGGCAGAGGACAGGGTTGTGCTAAACACCCCACAATACACTGGATGGGCCCCAATGACAAGAAATTAGCTGGGCCTCTATGGCAATAGTGGCAAGCCTGAGAAATGCTCCAGGGATAGGTGTGCCCTCTTACTAAGCTGGGACATTTCTGGGATCTGAATGAAATGCCCTGATTTTCAACGGGGTCTCTCCCATTTGGCCAGTTAGTATCTCTCCCAAGCTTAGGTCTTGGAATTGGTCAGCCTTCCGTTCAGTATTAAGCAGTGTCAGCTGAAGCACGGAAAATTTAGTATTCAGCTCCAGAGTAAAGGGAACATTACCCGCACTTCTGGAGGTCTTTCACCACATACTTTCTTCCTTTCTGCTCACAAACCTAAGACACCACATTATCTCTTAGGTTTCTTTACATTGTATCTTGTTTGGGCACCCCCTGGCCTATGCTGTAGTCTGGACATTGCCTTCCAACGGAAAGCTGAGGAGACTTTGGTGTTCACTTTTCATATTCCCCTCCTCCGAAAGATCACATTCTTTGGCTATGTGTTGTCAATTGTTGAAAATAAGTCACTACACATATAATATTTTTCCAGATTTCTAGTTAGTTTTAGTGGGACCACAGGCTATCTCAATGACTTCATCCTGGCTGGAATCTGAGGTACTTTATTTTGGTTTGACTTTCCATTTTCAAAATGATTATGTTGAAAACCTCTATTTTTTAATGTGTCCATTGGAGATTTATATATCCTATTTATGAATTCCTTGTTAAGATTTCCCCCATTTATCTATTGGTTAGCCTTCCTTTTAAATATCGTTGCTTAGCATTTATTTTTATAGTCTAAATGCAAGTTCTCTCTCAACTATATGTTGTACAAAAAGATTCTCCCAATATGAGACTTACTTTCTAATTTTTTAATGTTTCTGTTTGATGAAAAAAAATGTGCTTAGTTTTATTATGCTTCCATTGATCATTTACTTTCTTTTCTCTGTTAACATTTCATGTTCTTTGCAAATACTCTTTGACAACCTGAGGTCATAAAAATATTTTCTCATGTTTTAGTCTAAAAGCTTTATTGTTTTACCTTGCACATTTATGTTTTTAATCCTTCTAAAGTAGACTTTTATGTAAGATGTAAAGTAAGGGTAGAAATTCAATTTTCCCAGCACCATTTTATAAAAAGGACTATTCATTCTCCATAGCACATCAGTTTATCATATATGTATAGAACAGTGTCTATAGTGTCTGCTCCATTACATTATTCATTTTGCGTGTCTCTGCTGCTTTAGTTGACATCATTTAAAATAAAGATTAGAAAAAAAACAAATAATAAAGATTTAGGGTTGCCCTGGTGGCTCAGTGGTAAAGAACCTGTCTGCCAGTGCAGGAGACTTGGATTTGATCCCTGGGTCAGGAAGTTTGCTTGGTGCAGGAAACGGTAACCCACTCCACTACTCTTGCCTTGGAAATCCCATGGATGGAGGAGCCTAGAGGGCTACAGTCCATGTGGTTGCAAAAGCGTCAGACACGATTTAGCGACTAAATAACAACAGCAACAAAATAAAGATTGTGTCTTGTATGTAAGTCTTCAAGCTTTATTCTTCTTCAAGATTGTTTTGGGTGTCTGGACCTTGCAGATTTCCATATAAATTTTACAACTGGCTGATTTTCATTAAAAAGGCAGTAATTTTTAAATTTTATTTTATTTTTTAACTTTACAATATTGTATTGGTTTTGCCATATATCAACATGAATCCGCCATAGGTATACACATTTTCCGCATCCGGAACCCTCCTCCATCCTCCCTCCCCATACCATCCCTCTGGGTCATCCCAGTGTACCAGCCCCAAGCATCCAGTATAAAAGGCAGTAATTTTTTAAGGAGAGTGAATTAACTCTAGTTCAATGAGAAGAGATTTGACTTCTTCACAACACAGTGTTTTGTTACCTAAACTTAGGGTTTCCCTCGTGGCTCAAACAGTGAAGACTCTGCCTGTAATGCAGGGGACCCAGGTTTGATCCCTGGGTCAGGAAGATCCCATGAAGGAGGAAATGGCAACCCACTCTAGTATTCTTGCCTGGAAAAATCCCTTGGACAGAGGAGCCTGGAGGGCTATAGTCCATGGGGTTGTAAAGAGTTGGACACAACTGAGTGACTAACACTTTCCAAACTTTACCTGAACATGCTATATTTTCCCCAATATTTAGATATTTTAATGTTTTAATAGTGATATGGATTATTCAGAGTAGAAGTTTTACAATCTTAGATTCACTAGCAAATATTTGAGATTTATGGGTGATGTTGTAAATTATGTGCTCCTTAAATTTTCTTTTCTGTTTGTGAGTGGTAAATAGAAATAAGATTGAATTATCCATTTTACACGGTAGCTTTAAATCTTCCTAGATAACTTACTAAATGCCATAGTTTCTTTAGATTTCATATGTATACATATGTTAAATAGAAATTGTGACAGATTTATTTCCACTTTTCCAGTAATTAAGCTTTTCCTTTCTCTTACTGATTATATTAATAATAGGTCACAACTAAGTCAGATGCTTATTAAAACTTTGTGTAGTCTTTATTAGACTAAAGAAGTTCTTTTCTAATTATAATATGTTAGAATTTTAAAAAATCTTTAATAGATGCTAAATTTTGTGAAATGTCTTTATTGCATTTGTTAAGATTGCCACCTTTTTCTACAAATGTGATAAAATACATTGGTTTATTTGGTTTTATAAATTAAGACATAATTTGTATACTGTAGATTCTATTCTAGTCATGAAAACTTTTGGAAATTCTGACAAATCCAGTAGTTATACAAACAGCACCACAATCAAGATATAGTACATTTACATAATATCAAGAAAATTCTTCCTGCCTCATCGGAATCAGCTGTCTCCATATTGTCTGGCAAACGATGATCTTTTCACTGAATCATTTTGCCTTTACAGATGCCATGTACAGAGTCATAGAGTCCACAGACTTTGGCATCTAAACTCTTCCACTCAGCTTGAGGCGTGTGAGGCCCATCAATGACATTGCGTGTGTTAGTAACTGCAATCCAGTAGTACTTCATAGTGTGGCCGTGTATCAGGTTGCTTTTTCTAATATTAAGGAATATGTGGGTTCTCACCCATTTCTGTTAATAATGAATAAATTCTCTATGAACATTTCCATCATGGTTTTGCGTGAACATGCATCTCACTTCACTGTAGTAAAAAGCACAATGGCTGTCTGAGGAGGCCTTACAAATAGCTGTGAAAAGAAGAGAAGCTAAAAGCAAAGGAGAAAAGGAAAGATATACCCATTTGAATGCAGAGTTCCAAAGAATAGCAGGGAGAGATAAGAAAGCCTTCTTCAGTGATCAATGCAAAGAAATAGAGGAAAACAACAGGATGGGAAAGACTAGAGATCTCTTCAAGAAAATTAGAGATGCCAAGGGAACATTTCATGCAAAGATGGGCTCAATAAAGGACAGAACTGGTATGGACCTGACAGAAGAAGAAGATATTAGGAAGAGTTGGCAAGAATACACAGAAGAACTGTACAAAAAAGATCTTCATGACCCAGATAATCACGATGGTGTGATCACTGACCTAGAGCCAGACATCCTGGGATGTGAAGTCAAGTGGGCCTTAGGGAGCATCACTACGAACAAAGCTAGAGGAGGTGATGGAATTCCAGTGAAGCTATTTCAAATCCTAAAGGATGATGCTGTGAGAGTGCTGCACTCAATTTGCCAGCAAATTTGGAAAACTCAGCAGTGGCCACAGAACTGGAAAAGGTCAGTTTTCATTCCAATCCCAAAGAAAGGCAATGCCAAAGAATGCTCTAACTACTGCACAATTGTACTCATCTCATATGCTAGCAAAGTAATGCTCAAAGTTCTCCAAGACAGACTTCACCAATACGTGAACCGTGAACTTCCAGATATTTAAGCTGGTTTTAGAAAAGGCAGAGGAACCGGAGATCAAATTGCCAACATCTGCTGGATCATGGAAAAAGCAAGAGAGTTCCAGAAAAACATCTATTTCTGCTTTATTGACTATGCCAAAGCCTTTGATTGTGTGGATCACAATAAACTATGGAAAATTCTGAAAGAGATGGGAATACCACACGATCTGACCTGCCTCTTGAGAAAACTATATGCAGGTCAGGAAGCAACAGTTAGAACTGGACATGGAACAACAGACTGGTTCCAAACAGGAAAAGAAGTACGTTAAGGCTGTATGTTGTCACCCTGATTATTTAACTTATATGCAGAGTACATCATGAGAAACGCTGGGCTGGAAGAAGCACAAGCTGGAATCAAGATTGCCGGGAGAAATATCAATAACCTCAGATATGCGGATGACACCACCCTTATGGCAGAAAGTGAAGAACTAAAGAGCCTCTTGATGAAAGTGAAAGAGGAGAGTGAAAAAGTTGACTTAAACCTCAGCATTCAGAAAACTAAGATTGTGGCACCCGGTTCCATCACTTTATGGCAAATAGATGGGGAAACAGTGGAAACAGTGGCTAACATTATTTTTCTGGGCTCCAAAATCACTGCAGATGGTGACTGCAGCCATGAAATTAAAAGACGCTTACTCCTTGGAAGAAAAGTTGTGACCAACCTAGATAGCATATTCAAAAGCAGAGACATTACTTTGTCAACAAAGCCTTGTATGTTGTCAAGGCTATGGTTTTTCCAGTGGTCATGTATGGATGTGAGAGTTGGACTGTGAAGAAAGCTGAGCACTGAAGAATTGATGCTTTTGAACTGTGTTGTTGGAGAAGAGTCTTGAGAGTCCCTTGGACTGCAAGGAGATCCAACCAGTCCATCCTAAAGGAGATCAGTCCTGTGTGTTCGTTGGAAGGACTGATGTTGAAGCTGAAACTCTAATACTTTGGCCACCTGATATGAAGAGCTGACTTATTTGAAAAGACCCTGATGCTGGGAAAGATTGAGGGCAGGAGGAGAAGGGGACTACAGAGGATGAGATGGTTGGATAGCATCACCGACTCATTAGACATGGGTTTGGGTGGACTCCAGGAGTTGGCGTGCTGCAGTTCAGGGTGTTGCAAAAGTCAGACACGACTGAGCGACTGCACTGAACTGAATATCTTAATAATGAGTCTTGAGTCTCTCAATCCAGAAAGAAGATATATCTCTCCATTTACTTAAATCTTCTTTCATAACTTTCATAAGCATTTTGTAGTTTTATCACACAAATCATGCATGCATAATTTTAGATTTCATTTAAGTATTTCATAATGTTTTTAGAAATATTGCAAATGATACTTTAAAAAATTCAATACCAATAGTTCATTGTTAATACATCGATATACAATTGATTTTTAAATAATTGATATCCTTTGACCATGAATAATCATTTATTAGTTCTAGCATCATTTTGTACAAATTCTTTACAAAAATTTATAAAAGCATGGCATCATGAGAATGCAGAAACTTTTGTCATTTTTCTAGTCTGTCTGTATTTTATTTCTCTTTCATGGCTTACTGCATTGCATTGTATAAGACTCCCAGTATAATGTTCACAGGAGTGTTAAGAAGAGCCATAATCACCGTGGTAGTCTTAGAAATTACATTAGTTTTAAGTTTTTATAGATTTTCCTGATCAGATTCAGTTTGCTGAAAATTTTGATCGATAGATACTGAAAAATGCCAAATGCTTTTATGCATCTTTTGAGCTTATCATTGTTTATTCTTTTTATTCTGTTGATTTGTTTAATTACAGTGATTAATTTTAAGATATTGAAACATACTTCCATTCTAGAATTTCCCTTTGATTATAGAAGGTTATAATAATTTGGTTAAATTGTCCATATTTCAACTTTGTCTTCATTTTTTCATATTTTTAAGCATCTTTATCATAATGATAGTGTCCTTTATGATTAAATATTGTATATAGAACATTTGTGGATTGAGCTTTGTTGTCTCTTTTTTTTTTTTGGATTTTAGACATGTTGTCTTCGTTATGACATGTGGAGTAATTTCTGATTAAATTTGAAATGATATGTAAAACGTGCCTGGCGAGGCTACCAGAGAAGTGTTTGCTTCTAATTCACCATACTTAAAGACTGGAGACTGCTTATTTTAACAAAACACTGTTTTGAATAGTAGCTAACTTGTTCTCTTGGTAAGCCTCAATCTTTAGGTTTTCAATAAAGAACTTATTTTCTTTAAGCCTCTAACCCTGGATAAGTATGAGGCACTAACCTTTGTCTCAGGAAACTGTTGACACTTCAGTTCTCTTTATAGCCCTTTTAAAATTTTAAATCTATGCCTTTCCATCTATTCTGCTCTAAAATATGGCCAATGTATCAATAAGGCAACTAGCTATGTTCTTGAGTCCACCTTCAAAGTCTGTCCAAAGTTTTACTATTTTATTCTGAACACCAGCAGAAATAGTCGATAAATTTTCAGCTTTCTACCCCTATTCATAACCAGAAATTGCTGTAAAGGCAAAAGTGACTGTATACAATCAGATCACTTTTTTGAAGTTCTTCCTTTTTTGGAATCTTGGCCCATCCGGTTCTCATTGTATCTAACTTTCCGCTGTCCCCCAGCATATGTTTTTGTATTCTATGAAGGAGTTTGTTTTATTTTGTTTTACTGCATCTTTATTGTGATCACTCTCAATAGCAACATCGGTCTGTCGCTGGCCACCGTGCATCATCCACAAGATGTTTTCCCTCAATTTCAGTACAATTTTTTCACCATGAGATCAGAGATTTTATCTGTTGCTTTAACACTTTCTCTAATTCCTAGATCATAAACAGTGCCTCAAACATAGTAGACTCTCATTGACTATCTCTAAGTGAGATAATAACCAACGTATTTCCAGCAAAGGATACAAGTCCATGTCATCTTAAGTGGGTCCATTTAACTCCAGATAACTGTATTTTATGTCACTAATGTGCCGTAACATTTTTTTTCTGTAATTACGGGTTTAGTTTCTTTACCATTTTGAGTTTTCTTTTGGTTACTATAGTAAAGAGATATTCTGTCACTATCCTATCTTACCTTACTATTGATATTAAAAGTTATTTAGCAAGAGAGAATACAAAAGAATAATAAAGCTTTCTGTCAACGTAGGTGCACTTACTGGATATTTTCTGAAGTTTATGCAGAATGATTGGTCATATCTCTTGCAAATATTTCAGTAAATATAGGTGAGAAGTTAAAATCACAATGCCAGTGAATATTATCCCTCAGATAATATATGATAATATACAAAGAGTTAGGTGTTTCTGATTTCTATTAAAATATATTGATAGATTTTCTCTACATAAACTACTGCAGCAGGAAACAAGAGAAATTTACCTCCTAAAATGTTTTTATTTGAAGCAGTATCAGTTAAATTGAGTCCCCTGGAGGTGACAAACCAAGAGCAGAGACTGACTAGGAATATTATTCACTAAAAGAATAAAAAGACCTTCATATGCAATGTTTATTAGCAGTCTGACACAAATCCAAAGAATTTGAGCTTCATTTTAAGTCCCTGGGGTAAGCAAGCGCTTTAGAATTGGTTATATTACCTTTTATCTGACTAAGATTACAGCTAAAGAATGAATAATTATCATGAAACAATGAATTTCTGCTATCAGAGAATACCTTAGTGGGCACAGGAGTCATATCACAATGAGTCTTAAACTTATCCTTTAGTATTAGGATTTGATCATTTCATGTATGCTGAGCTTGGAGATATTTATTCGCATGGACATGTATGATATCTATTTTCTTACATAATTTTTAATATACTTCCAGGGAGACATCTTCAGTCATTGCTTTTATTTTCCTTTCATGTGTTTATTCTCACCTTACTCTCATCATTCACATCATTGCTTTATTACTAAATTTAGAAGAAAATAAAGTAAGATACCTTTTTCCAGGTTTAACAAGTCCCCAAAATTAATCAGAAATGGGCTTTCAAAACTATACTGGAATTTTTGTATTACATTTCCCAGCATAAGAGTTTTAATCTCTCAATCTGAAATACCCAAATGACCCTGGGCTGTTCATTTTAAATTAAAGCCCTAATGGTATTATCGCCTGTTCTGGAACAATTTTATTTTTCACTTTTGTGAGGCACCCGCCTTAAAGGAGCCACCACTATTATTTAAGGGCATTTCAGAAGGAAAGCTGACACTACCAAATAAACACATTTAATGAAGTGAGATTACTAGTCACTAAGGCGCTAATGAAGTGTAAGATTAGCTGCAGCAAACAAAATTTCTCCCATGTCCCCTCCTGCCAATATTCAGGACTCCAGCTGTAGAGATAAGACGTAGGGTTCATCTGGTATTCAATACTCAGACAGCTAAGACAGTGTTCTTCCTCTATTACTCTACACTGTTCAAAGAGCAGCTGAATTCTGGGTCAAAATGAGATGAGGAGAGAGATATGGAAACTTGATTTTTTTGTTTGTTTGTTTGTTTCATTTTCACAAAGGAGAATTTTTCTTTATAATCTTTGAAATATATAATTTATAGTTATATATTAGTTAAATTTTTATTTTGTCAAATGCCTTTACTATCAATATTCTCTTAAACATATAACATTGATCGAGCATGAGAGAAATATTGCAAATTGTCTATGACTATATTTGGCAAAGTATCATACATTTTTAAAAATCCAGGACTAACTTGGGGATAATGCCAAAGAAACCGCACAGACTACATCTTAAAACTATACCACCACCTCAACCTTCCCACCCTTCTCACCCCACCTCCCCCAACACAAACACTGCTCCTCTCAAGACTAGCTCAAGGAATACTCGTCTCTCTTTTCGTGCACTTGAAGCAAATAATTTGTTTTGTTTAAGTGTTGTTTGTCAACTGCTCCTTGCAGATCATGTCACTGAGCTAACAAATACAATGCATAGATGCACTAAATGTGAACATCACATTTGCACAGGTGAATGTGGGGAGTGAAGAAAGAGGGAAAACCTAAGGAGACTTGTACAAGGAGGGAGGGAGGGTGACAGGTCATACCAACTCCCAAACTCCTCTCATATCCTTTCTTCCCAAACATGCCAACACCCAAGGCACATCCTGCTTCTATTGGGCACCAAGAAAGTCACTCGGAAGCAGCTGGTACAAAACTGTCACTTAAAATATACGTTTGATCATTCAGATGACCCAGCCAAGAAATATATAGTTGGTTTTCCTCAATGATTCCTGGCTTGCAGCACCTAGAGTCCTCGGAGTGCCCTGAGTGATGGGAGCCATGGGAACAAGTTTTGTTATTATATTTTGTGGAGAAGGAAATGGCAACCCATTCCAATACTCTTGCCTGGAAAATCTCATAGATGGAGGAGGCTGGTAGGCTACAGTCCATGGGGTCGCAAAGAGTCGGACATGACTAAGTGATTCACTTTGACTTTGTCTCTTGTTCCCAGTTCTTGAAGATGTTTCAGGGCCATGGGGGTGAAGTGGATGTCTTGCTATTCATAACAAGCCACTGATTTTCTGTTATAAAGTGAATTTTGGAAAGCATCTAAGGGTGGGGATTGGTTGCAAGGGGAACCAACCTTGAATAGATGGGTGGAACATTCAGTCTCACCCCACAATTTCCAGGGAAGGCAGAGGGGATAGAGGTTGAATCGATTACTAATGGCCAGGTAATTTATGAATCATGCCTATGCAATGAAACCTCCATAAAAACCCAGAAACAGAGGCTTTGGTGAGCTTCCAAGCTGACAAGTCAAACACTTCCACTGGCCTCCATTTGTTGTTGTTGTTTTATCATTAAGTTGTGTCTGACTCTTTGCAACCCCGTGGCCTACAGCTCACCCGGCTCCTCTCTCCATGGGATTTCCCAGATACCAATACTGGAGAGAGTTGCCATTTTCCTCTCCAAGGAATCTTCCTGACCCAGGGATCAAATCAGAGTCTCTTGCATTGGAAAGTAGATTCTTTACCACTCAGCCACCAGAGAAGCCCATTAGCCACCAAGCCAGGTCCCAAACTCCATGTGGACAGAAGCTCCTTCCTATGAAACCTCATCCTTTGTATTTCTCTCTTCATCTGGTTGTTGATTTTTATCCTTCAGTATCCTTTTCAATAAATTGGTAATCTCTGGAAAATTCTTAAAGAGATGGGTATACCAGACAGCCTTAACTGTCTCCTAAGAAACTTGTGTGCTGGTTAGGAAGCAACAGTTAGAATCAGAAATGGAACAACAGACTGGTTCAAAATTGGGAAAGGAGTATTCAAGGCTGTATATTGTCACCGTTTTTATTTAACTTATATGCAGATTACATCATGCAAAATATTGGGCTGGATGATTTATAAGCTGAAATCAAGATGGCCACAAAAAATACCAACAACCTCAGATATGAAGATGGTACCACTCTAATGGCAGAAAGGGAACAAGAACTAAAGAGCCTCTTGATGAAGGTGAAAGAGGAGACTGAAGAAGCTGGTTTAAAACTCAGCATTCAGAAAACAAAGATCATGGCATCCAGTCCCATCACTTCATGGCAAATAGATGGGGAAAAATGGAAACAGTGACAGATTTTATTTTTGGCTACAAAATCACTGCAGATGGTGATTGCACCTGTGAAATTAATAAGCACTTGCTCCTTGGAAGAAAAGCTATGACCATCCTAGACAATATTAAAAAGCAGAGACATCATCTCGCTGACAAAGGTCCATAGAGTCAAAGCTGTGATTTTTCCAGGAGTTATATATGGATGTGACAGTTGGGCCATAAAGAAGGCTGAGCACTGAAGAACTGATGCTTTCAGTGTGGGGCTGGAGAAGACTCTTGAGAGTCCCTTGGACTATAAGGAGATCAAACCAGTCAATCTTAAGGGAAGTCAACCTGGATATTCTTTGGAAGGACTGATGCTGAAGCTGAAGTTCCAATACTTTGCTTACCTGATGCAAAGAGCCAACTCATTGGAAAAGACCCTGATGCTGGGAAGGATTGAAGGCAGGAGAAGAAGGGGTTGACAGAGGATAAGATGGTTGGATGGCATTACTGACTCAATGGACATGAGTTTGAGCAAACTCTGGGAGATAGTGAAGGACAGGGAGCCTGGTGTGCTGCAGTCCATCGAGTCTCAAAGAGTCGGACAAAACGTAGGGACTGAATAATGAGTTGAAAAAAAGGAGGAAGCGTGAGAGAGAGGAGGGGAGGAAGGAGGAAGACATGACCCAAGGGTTTCCAGTAAGCTATTAATCAAAGAGGCATTGTCTGTGTATCGATTGAACACAATAAGTGGTAGTTATGCATATATTTGAAAAAAAATGTACCTTGTAGTCTGTTAATTTTGGTTGTTTAAAGAACTGCTGCGTAATCAATTTGGTTGTAGCAGTCAGTATCGATCAGGAAACAGACAGATTGACTGTACAGGGTCCGATTTATTTGCTTACCTACTGTGCATAAGCTGGCCTGTTTAAAACAGAGATGATTCAATCTATTAAAATGAAAATGAAAAGCCTTCTATATGACAAGTAAGTTGCTAATGCAATTTCACAGTCTAGTTAGTATTGGATTTATATTATCATCATGCTCACGTAGTGTACATGCTATGGAGTGGTACAGGTTACTCACCAACATTACAGAAGTGGTGCATGCCATCTCCTCCCTTCCTCTTTTCCTTTATTATAATTTTATTTACTTATTTATTTATTTATTATTACTTTTGGCTGTGTGGGGTCTTCGTTACTGCACTGGCTTTTTTCTCGTTGTGGCAAGCGGGGACCCCTTTCCAGCTGTGATGCTGGGGCTTCTCACTGGGGTGGCTTCTCTTGCTGCAGAGCACAGGCTGCAGAGCTTTCAGTAGCTGTGGCTCCTGGGCTCTGGAGCACAGACTCAGCGATTGTGGCGCACGGGCCCAGTTGCTTTGCTACACGTGGGATCTTCCCAGATCAGGGAGGGAACCCGTGTCTCCTGCATCAGCAGGTGGTTTTTTCACCCCTGAACAATCAGGGAAGCCCTCCTTGGTTCCTCTTCACCTCCCTATTTAATCTTGCTCCACTTGATTTGTGCTAGAGGAGCATTGTCACAAGGCTGCTTGAAACCCTAGGGCACATTCTGCATAGGAAGGTAGAGAGATAACAAGATTAACATACTCTCCCTGTGGGATCACATGGGCTTCGCAAGATTTCAACAGTTATTTCCAACCTCCTGGAGGAATTTCATCAAAAACACATTTTTTGTAGGGGTTGGGGGATACAGTTTACTTGCCTCTCATCTTTTGTTCTGCAAGCTTCTTGTCTTTATACTTTCTGGATCTGCTTTTATTACATCTCCAGCTAGTTGTGAATTCCAGCTTCTTATCCAAAGAAAAATCTTGCCTCTGTGAATCACCGCCCTACAGCAGATCTAGAGGGAACACCAAATCAAGCTCGTCTGAAGTTGGAACTAAGGAACAGATAATAGGCAGCAGGGGAGTGCTACAGCTGTACCTAATGTCAAGGGAGGCTTGTGTCTTTTCTTGACAACATAAGCAATGATGACAAGTCTGCTTTTCTTCCGCTTACTTTTTTCTGGTACTAAAAGTGTTTTATAACCAATATTACCAACACCAAGGCTCCCCAAGTGGCACAGTGGTAAAGAATCCGCCTGTTGAGGCAGAAGATGCAAGAGATGCAGGTTTGATCCCTGGGTAGGGACGACTGCCTAGAGTAGGAAGTGGCACCCCACTCCAGTATTCTTGCCTGGAAAATTCCATGGACAGGGAACCTTGTGGGCTACAGTCCATGGGGTCACCAGGAGTTGCACAGTACTGTGCATAAGTGCACACATGCATGCACGCACACCACCAAGCCTTTCTGGAATCAGGCAGAGGATAAATATGCAAGTAAATTTTGGCAGCTTTGGAATTTACAAAGACCTTTATTTTTAATCTTGCCGATGATCTCCAAGTAAAAGCAAACTTTGTGAAATTCAGAGAGACTACACAACTTGTCCTGTCTCATCTTTGGCAGTTGAGAAACCAAAGTTTTCTAGAAATTGAAGTCTTTTTGATGAACTTTCATAATATCAACAGTTCAGCTTCTTTCAGGAGTGGTGGAAAAGCCCGGCAGTTTTTGGAGTGACATGCAAGGATTTTCCATCGTCCCTGCACTTCTCCTCTGCTCGCTCTATTTTCCATCAGCCCTCACTGGCCACTGTTAAAGATACCCGCTCTTGGACAGTCCGTTACTTGTGTCTTTTAGACCCTTTTCTGATCTAATACTATCCCCCTCTCTGCCTGGACAGCTCCTGTTTTCTGTCAGTGATTATGAGCACAGAACCTGGGATCGCTGGTCAAGGTAAAAAAAATCTCATTCTGCTATTCCTAGCTAACTTTTAGGTAAACTGCTTAAGTGTTCTGTGCCTCCGTGCCCTCCTTCACAATGTGAGGCTAGTGACAGTACCGTCTTCATAGAGCGGCTTGCAGGTTAAAAGATTTAATCTATGGAAAATTTTAATCTATGAAATCTAAGGAATATTTAATCTATGGAAAGACAGGTGTTGATTAACCAGAGTCTAAAAAGCAACCTAGTTTTATACTTAACACATATCATACCATAAGCTCCTAGCTCTTGATATATTTTTTCCACATTGTGGATTTCACAGCTATTTCCTCTCCTAAATCTCCTCTGCCAGTAGTATAACCCAGACCTTAGTCACTTACTGGTTGAATTTCTTTTGCTTTCTGTAATGTGCTCTTCCTGTGCTTCACAGTCTTGTCAGTACTTGCAACAATTCACTCACTTGCTTAAAACTCTTCAATAGCACCCTATAGCTTTTGGCTTACATAAGTGTCTACAGACTTACAGCTCTACTCCTCCTGCCTAATGCCATATGAGCAAGAATACCTACACCTTCTAACTTGCAGAAAGTGCTAAACAGTAGTGAATGAATGGATGAACAAATATTTCATTGCGTAATGAGTCCTGGTATATGTCTAGCCACTATACCATGAAGTCTTTTCTGATCTGGTGTCTAGGACAAAAACCCAATCTATGTCTTAGGAATAGAGGAGGAAGTTGTGTTACTGAAATGTGTTGGCAGCAGGATAATCAAATGTTTTTATTATGCTTTAAAAACTAATGATCCTGAGAATCACTAAAAGGGGAAACTACAGAATCTAAAAGCGGTGTCCTTCCTCTTCACATGGTTTCCCTTCCTTTGCTTCCAATGCCTTGGGAAGTTATAGACCTATATGGCATTCCTTCTTAATATGCCCCTCCTGATATTTTTCCTACTTAAAAATTGAAGTACAAATATCTGCAAAAAAGTATTAAAACTGAGCTCAAATCTACAGTTTGTAGATGTTTTGTATTTGTGTACACCCACTCAATTACCATCCAGAGTAAGATAAACATATTAAGCACTCAAAAATAGTCCTTGTCCTCCTACTTCTCAGCCAACAGCCAGCCACACTCTGAAGGTAACCTTGCTATCCTGACTTCTTCCAACATTAATCAATCTTGACTGTTTCCAATAGATACTCTTTGTGTAGGGCTTCTTGTATGCCACAACATATCTATGAGAGGTATCTAAGATGTTTTTGTGTCAATAGTTTATTCTTTTTTATTGCTGCATAATATCCTATTGTATAAATAAATCATGATTTGTATTGTCCAGTCTCCTGTTTCTGGACGTCATGGGGTGTTCCAGGTCTGAGGCCACGATGAATAAACATTCTTGTATGTGTCTTTTGATGGATATATGTGCTAATTCTCTTGATATATGTATATATCTAGGGTTGAAATTACTGGGTCATAAGATCCTATGGCTTTTGATGTTTTGATTTTCCTCTTTCCTACCTTCCTACTTCCTTTAAACTTTGTAAGGCCCTTCTTGACTTTCACATCTATATTCCCACATTATATTTTTTTCCATGATTGTTCTTTTGCACAATCTCAGTTTCTCTTTAACTAGACACCTGATCTTGAACAATTAGGAAATCTAATAATACAAAGAGAGATATACATTTTCTTTGTTCAACAGTTGACATATTTTTCTTCTACTTTATAAGAGTATTTTGAATTATTACATATCACTGACATATGGCCCTCAAAGTTCAGTATTTGCAGATTTTTTTTTTTTATTTTGCAATTTTGTGTGTGCTCATCCTTTTGATTTTTGACCCTTTTACTAAATTACCTGGCTATGATTGTACCTTATTTGAGTTTTGTAAATTACCTAGCTTGGCTCTTTCATAGGTAAATGCTTCCAGTGCTTACTGTGTGCATGACTGTCTTTCCAAGCACTTATTTCTTTTTCTGTGCTTATTTTTGGGGAGGGGGAGACACCAGAAAGAATACTGGCAGTTTCATCTCAAAACACATTTCTTGGGTGTCTAACTTAATCCTTTGAGCCTAATTCCAAATGGCTAGGTAGAATATTCAGACTTTTCAGTGACCTTCACTTCCTTCATGGTTTTGAAATAGCAGGATTTATGTCTTTGTGATTCCCTGATTTGCTGTTAGAAACCGCTTTAACGATTTCTGCAATGAAGTCTCATGTTTCACTTTAGCTGTAACACTTTTGAAAGAAAAACATGAGAATTGAAGACTGCTTCAGCAGAATTTGAAATAAAAGGAAAAAACTGGGCTTTTAGTGTTACGATGCCAGATAATGGTGTTTCTTTGTTCTTTCTGGGAAATGCAAGTGATAAATATCAGAGGCAGAATGAAGCATATGATAAACAAGGGCAAAATCTGAAGTAGGAAAGTAATCTTTGATACTGCTGATAGTGGCAATAAAACCCCACCCACACTTATATATAAAATATGAACTCCTTACTCGACTATACGGGTATTAGAAATCACTCAGAATTTTAGCTTTATTCAGATGTAATGAAACTTTTCACATAGAAGTAGAGATTATCTCATAAAAATAATTCACTCCCTCTGATTTCCTGGGAACAAAATAAGATCATTCTTTCCTGGTTATCAGTCTAGCAAGAACTTTATCCATTCTGACTTCTACAAGGGTCAAACCAGTAGTTAGGGCCAATATTTATGATGCTAAGTTTCTCAGAATAGGTTCTATATGTCCTTTTCTTCTTCTTCTTCTTTTTTTTTTTTCCTTTTCTGTTTCCAACTCATTATAACTTCATCACTAAGAAATGACAGAGTATCTTTGAGAAAGAATTCTGAGATACATGGTAACTCAGATACCACAGAATGTTTCTCATTTCAGTGCATCCTAGAGTTTAACACAGATCTGACAACTTCCTACTTTAATAAGGTAGTACTTACCTTTTCTGCATAGCAGCAATTTATCTCAGACAGCACAAATACCATTAGAGGTATAATGAAGAGGTAGAGTGTCATCATTCCTATGTACACTGCAGGTTTCTTGCTTCTTGTGAAGACTGTGCTAACACAGAAGTTAAGCACACTGACAAACCTTTTTTTTCAATATTTAAGTCTTCAAAATTTGACCCGGAAATGTTGGACATGTTAAAAATAATTCCACATAAACTCCCTAGAGTAGGAGAAACAATCTTCAGTCAGATAATTGTGGTGGGGGCAAAAGAACAAATTAAATGGATCACATCATCATCTAAAAACACAAAATAATTTATCTCAGCAAAAGTAATTTCAGCAAAATAAGTGGAAATCCCTCAAACTGGGTGGCATTTATCTGTGTTGTATAGAAAATGGAGTTAAGAAAAGCCTAAGCTTTTCTTAAGCTGGCCCAACAGCTACTGCTCGGTATGTGACCCTTTGTTAGATGTTACACACTCTGTGACCCTTGGTTTCCCTTGTCCATGACACAGAAATAATTATGCCCTCTTCTTATAGAATTGTAATAGCGAGAATTTAACAATGAATATAATGGCTTCTGGGAGAAGGCAATGGCATCCCACTCCAGTACTCTTGCCTGGAAAATCCCATGGATGGAGGAGCCTGGTAGGCTGCAGTCCATGGAGTCACTGAGGAGTCGGACACGACTGAGAGACTTCACTTTCACTTTTCACTTTCATGCATTGGAGAAGGAAATGGCAACCCACTCCAGTACTCTTGCTTGGGAAATTCCATGGGCAGAGGAGCCTGGTGGGCTACAGTCCATGGGATCACAAAGAGTTGGACACAGCTGAGCAACTGAGCACACACATGGCACCCGTGCATACATGCATGCACACACACACACACACACACGCAATGATAAATATAGATGCATCAAAAGATGCATCATAATACTAGATCTTTTACCAAAGTACTTTTCCATTTTAACCTGATTTCATGTGTTTAAAAGCTCTGGTAGATGCAGGGAACATAATGAAACTTTTATGTTACATTTGGAAGATAGCATGCAATAGACCAAAAAAAAAAAAGGGCAGAGTCATAGGAGCTCATGTTGCAATGGTGACGCCACCACTGACTTGAAATTTGACCAACCTCTTTGAACCTTAGTTTCTTCAACTATAAAACAGAAATAATAACTACCTAACAGGAACCACTTGAAACCACTGACAAGCTGGTTTCAAGGGTGAAAGTGTGTTTCTAGAATAATAAACACAAGTGTGCTTCTAGTATAATGCATCTTTTGAGCTTCCCTGGTGACTTAGATGGTAAAGAATCTTCCTGTTGATGCAGGAGGTTCTGTTCAGTCCCTGGGTCAGGAAGATACCCTGGAGAGAAGGAATGTCTACCCACTCCAAAATTCTTGCTTGGGAAATCCCATGGACAGAGGAGTCTGGCAGAGTACAGTCCATGGGGTTGCAGAGAGTCGGACACGACTGAGTGACTAACACTTTCACTTTTCATTGGATTAAAAATAGTATAGATCTCATCTACTGTAGGATTTACACACTGGATATACCATAAAGTTTTCCCATCACACTTATAATAACGTTAAACGCCTCTTCTTGGACTGGTCGCGTTTACTTCTTAAACCTCATCTCCCAACGTCACCTATATTTGCTGTAGTCATCACGGCCTCCTTGCTGATTTTCAAACAAGACAAGCTCCTCTCCACCTTGGGACTGCTCCAGGTATTCTTCCTTTGCTGAAGTGTTTTCCTTCCAGAGATTATCAAGGCTCATTTTGGCATTTCATACTTGCCTCTCCCAAATATCTACTCCAACTCCGCCTTTTAAAAACAGGACCATACTTGCCACAAAACTCTATTATTTTACCACATCATATATGTTTTGATATGAAATTTGATATTAAAATATGTATCCATTTGTTTACATATTAATTCTCTATCTTAGACAAGAGCCAATGCTTATTATTATTTTCCCCTGTATCACAAGCTATAGAAAAGTGCTTACTGTAATAATCAGTTAATACACATAAGTGGAATAAGGAATTAATCAATCAAGTCACACTCAATACCTAGGAACATGCAGTGTTTTCTTCTGCCCATTTTGCCAATATTTTGTCTCCAAAGCATGCATACAAAGAAACAATATATTCAAAAAATATTAATAATATTATGGTAGCTGCTCGTAAGGAAGATATCTGTAATGGTCACATCAGAGTTAGAGTTAAGTTATATTTCTTGGGCAGTGTTAGCAGTGAATTAGGGAGAGATAAATGCTCTGGCAAATAAATTTTGACAATATAAATAAAATTTCCATTTTATTTAAATACTACCAAGTTCTTCTAATATGGGCAATATTGTTGCCTTCTGATAGTACCTGTGAATTTCCGTAGTATTTTCTATTTTTCACAAGCTAGAAAAATGATTCTTTCCTTTTTTAACACAATGTGTCCTTTTCTTTTTGGTTTCTTCTGGTGCACCCAGAAAAATATGTGTGACATTGATATTTATTCAGTGTAAATGATGTCTGTTCTAGTCAAATGTCTAAGCTCTTTCACCATTTAGTGATTCAAGAAGTACTTTGTCATCTTCTCTGTTCCTCTGCCGTAAATGCTAAACATTGATTAACAGTTTGGCAATTCCTTAGGCCCTTCCCAGGGTTTCTACTCAAATATTCTATTATTTATTCCAGTGGATGAATGAACATTATCCCACCTAATTTGGGAAATTGGCCAAAAAAGAAAAACTTCTGTAGAACAAGGACAGCAAAAAGCAAATAGTCAAGTATGAATTGAAGGCCTGTAATAAACAGCATTTTACCAGGTTATTCGTGTATATGTTAAAGAGTAGCAGACATGTCACTGCTTTCAGGAGAAACTTCCTAAGCATACTGTATTTGTGCAAGAACACACTTATGAATGAAAAGGTAAGCAATAAAGACATCAACATTTGTATAAGAAGGCAATGAGTGAATGTGGGGTGATTTCATGGAAGAAGTTAACTGAGGTCAGGTCTTGAAGGATGGGTTAAATTTACTTAATGATCCAGGTCTGGTAGCTCAGTCAGTAAAGAATCTGCCTGCAGTGCAGAAAACTTGGGTTTAATCCCTAGGTTGGGGAGATATCCTGGAGAAGGAAATGGCAACCCACTCCAATATTCTTGCCTGGAAAAGGACAGAGGAGCCTGGCGGGCTACGGTCCATGGGACTGTGAGAGTTGGACACGACTCAGTGACTAAATCAGTCATCCAGGTAACATCTCCTATATGCTTACTCTGTAATGTGCACTTTGCAACCATTTTTATCTATTACTAATTTAATCCTTATGGAAATAACCCTCTATAATGAATACAACTATTTTCTCCATTTTACACTTGAGGAAATTAGACACAGTTAAACAATTTACTCTATTCCTGACAAACTGCTGCTGCTGCTAAGTCGCTTCAGTCGTGTCCGACTCTGTGTGACCCCATAGACGGCAGCCCATCAGGCTCCCCTGTCCCTGGGATTCTCCAGGCAAGAGCACTGGAGTGGGTTGCCATTTCCTTCTCCAATGCATCAAAGTGAAAAGTGAAAATGAAGTCACTCAGTCGTGTCCAACTCTTCACGACCCCATGGACTGCAGCTTACCAGGCTCCTCCTTCCATGGGATTTTTCAGGCAAAAGTACTGGAGTGGGGTGCCATTGCAAACATAAAGCTCAGGCTTAATCCTCAGTTTGCATAATTTATTTCTAATTGCCCATAGTTGGACATGACTGAGCGACTTCACTTTTACTTTTCACTTTCAGAGAAGGAAACGGCAATCCACTCTAGTGTTCTTGCCTAGAGAATCCCAGGGATGGGGGAGCCTTGTGGGCTGCCGTCTATGGGGTGGCACAGAGTCAGACACGACTGAAGCGACTTAGCAGCAGCCTTAACGTTGGATTTCAGAATATTTAAAATTATGTATAAACCAGCTAGAAATGCCTTTTAAATCTATAGGGCCAAGAAAGTCCAGGACATTATCAGAATTTCTGCTTTGAATATTTGACTAGAACATTGATTCATTCCACAAATAAGTACTAAGTAGATTATATATGCTAGGTTCTCTGATAAGAGAAACTTTGCTGTGTATTGTTTTATAAATTTGGTCAATTTGCCCTTAATATCATTATTTTCACTTAGTGCTTACTTATGGATTGATCTCGGGCTTTTTTTTTTTCTTTTCTTTTAAAATGTCCTTCTTCTTTTCTTTTTCCTTGACACTGTATGGAAAAACAAAGAATTATGACTGAAATGCATTAATCTTGGGGAAAGCTGTGAAGTCTCTTTTTTTATGATTATTTTAATGGTATGACTTCCATTAGGAAGAAGACATTTCTATTGGCCCTAACGCTTTCAGAAAATCATTGACACAATAAAATGAAATCTTGCTCAGCTTTACACTCATGGTGGAATTCTTATTTATGGGATACTGTTTGGTATTCACCACCAGTTCAATAGAGAATGGGCATTATTGAGACAAAACATGGATCAACCCATGGTCTGGGCATACAGTAGATAAAATATTTGCAATATAGCAGATATGGTAGAATCATACAAATAGGACCCCAAATTTTTAACACATTTGTACTTTAACAAATTCGCCATCACTTGATAACTCTTACTTGAACTTGATGCTAGATGAATGACATGCAAATAGTAAGTGCATTATGGGTTTTCCAGAAACTTCTAACTTATCAGGAAAGCAGGAAAACAAACTATGACCCCATGGACAGTCCATGGTTCTCCAGGCCAGAATACTGGAGTGGGGAGCCTCTCCCTTCTCCAGGCGATCGTTCCAACCCAGGGCTCAAAACTGGGTCTCCTGCATTGCAGGCAGATTCTTTACCAGCTGAACCACAAGGGAAGCCCCACACCAGTTTATGAATAAACAAAAGACAGAAAGAAACAAGCAAATGAACTGCTCAGTTACCTGAGCAGAACTGTCCAATAGAAATACAATGTAAGCCAGATAAATTACTTTAAATTTTCTAGTACCGCATTATAAAGTAAAACAAAGAAAATAAAATTAATATCAGTAGCATTTCAATTAACACAAATTTTTCAACATATTATTTTAACATATAGTCAACATTAAATTATTGAGATATTTTACATATTTTTATTCTAAGACTCTGGGATTTGATGTATACTTTAAAATTAAAGCACCTCACAGTTCAGACTCTGAGTTTTTATTGACAACACTTCACCTGTATTTAGATTTTTAGAACTATAGTCTGAAAATTAGATTCACCTACGTAAGTGTTCTAATGCACTTCTAAAAGTGTGTCAGTGCTCTGTATCCACAGGTACTGCATCCGTAGATTCAACTGACCATGGATTAAAAATATTCAGAAAAATATTTCCAAAAAGCAACTTTTGAACTTGCCACCTGCTGGCAAATATTTATATAGAGTTTCATCTAAGTTAACCGGTTTGTTGGCAAATGATTATTCACAGTACTCTTTTCTAATCTATCTTATTCTATAGAATTAGCAATGATATACCCATTTTCATCTCTGATTTTAGTAACTGGATGTCTTTTAGTTCACCTAGCTAAAACTCTGCCAATTCGTTGGTTTCGAATGACTTTTAATTTCATTGATCTTTTCCATAGTTCTTTTTTTTTCTTTCTATTCTTTATTTTGTTTACCTCTCTCTAATATTTATGATTTTCTTACTACTGCCAGTTTTAAATTTATTCTTGTTTCTCTAGCACCTTAAATTGTAATAGGTTGTTAACTGGGGATCTTTTTTACTTTTTAATGTAAGCATTTATAGCTAAAAATTTTCCCTTTAGCACTGTTGTTACAGTGTTCCATAAGTTTCTGTATGTTTTTGTTTTCATTCAACTCTAAGTATTTTCTAATTTCTCTTGTGATTTCTTCTTTAATCCATTGGTTAAGAGTGTGCTGTTTAATTTCCATGATTTCATAATTTTTCTACTTTTCCTTCTGTCATTGATTTCTTACTTAATCTCATTGTGATCAGATAAGATAATTCATATGATATCTATTTTTTAAAAAAATCTATCAGGACTGAATTTGTGGCCTAATATATAACCTGTCCTGGAAAATGCCCCATGCACACTGGATAAGAATGTATGTTCTGCTGTCACTGGGCAGAGTGTTCTCCCTCCGTCAGCCAGATCGAGTTGGTTTACTGTGTTGTTCAAGTCTTCTATTTTTTTGTTTACCGTCAGTCTGGCTCATCTATTCATTATTGAGGATGGAGTATTACAGTCTCCATTATGTTTGTAGAGTTGTCTATTTCTCCCTTCAATTCTGTCAATTTTTGCTTCACTCATTTTGATGGTCTATTATTAGAAGCACTCTGTAATTATAATTTAAATTAGAAAAATTATTTAATTATGATTAAAAACTAGTATTTTAATTTAAATACCAATTACAACCTACATAAATATAATTATAATTCAGGCTGTCTGCAAAAATATACAAATAAAACATTTGAGAACATTATATCAATGTGTAATAAAACTCATTTAGTTAAATTAATCCATTAACACTGACTAGATCAGTAAAGTGTTTGTGTGCAAGACTATATATGACATAAGGGCCCTAACTCACCCATAACCACCTGATGCCCTGTGTGATACAATGGTTAAAGTGAAATGTAGGCTTACCAAATACAGCTGTATCTAACATAACACATATTTTGCAATTTTCATTTTTAAGTAACATTTAAATGAAATTTAAAAATTAAAAATTTGGTTTCTTGATTATACAAGTCATAGTTTTGGTGCTCAACAGACACAGGTCTAGTGGCTAACATACTGACCATGTGGCTTTAGATCATTTAAAGCTAATGATTTTTAGGTGATGAAGTTGAGGAAACTTCTCCATTGAAATTTCAGCCATTAGTATGACTGTAAATCTGAAGCTTTCCATATCACAGGGCAGGGATTACACATATCTGTTGTTTGGCAAGCTCTCAGTAAAGGACAGACATTGTTACCAGGATTTTTATTGTCAGTACTATATGTGATATCCATGAGATCATTTTAATGCAAATTTTAATGTCAGATTAAAAGTGACATCATTTAGAGTTTTGTCTCTAGTCATGGAGTTTCACCACGAGTCTATCTGGCTTGAATAACTCTTATTTTTCTGTTAATTTTATATTTTTCTGATGCTGTTATTAAACAAAAACTTTTTTAAGGTACCTAATGAAACTAAATATTCATTCTGATTTCTTTTGAATAACTGTTTTTGAACTATTTAAACTGTGAAGGCTAGCCAAGTGAAACTTTGGATGGATAAACATGAATAGGAGGAGGCAGGTGGAGTTTTTTTTTTTTTTTTTTAAGGTTCTAAGTTGCTCTTTGGGAGCATTTTTACTGGAAAAGACAAATCCTGGAACTTGCATGATTAATAGATATAATTAGTTTACAAAGGCTGAAAATCAAGGTTATCTAATGGCCAGCTCACTCAATAGTGCTGCCCTGGCCAGAATCAATAGTGTAATGATCATTCTCTCCTCTGCTGAGAGAGGCTCAAAGTGCAGTGAATGTGTGATGTGTATGGTGGGGAGGGTAGGGGTAGGTTGGGGTGGGTCCACAGCAGAAAAAGGCAGGCATCACGCCTAGGCCACCACCTATTAGGTTTCCAAGGATTTCAATAGAAGACAGAAGACATTGGGCTTATCTTCTTTGAGTCTAATTGCTGCAGAAGATGGTGAAAGATTAACAAATAAAATATAATGAAAGCACATACACCTTGGAAAACAGGCGAGAAAATCAATGTTGACTTTTCCAATGTTAGGAAAAGACAGATAGGTAACTGCTATAAAATGAAGAAGGGGGTGTCTGTTAACTAAAATAATTCACCTTTACTATCTCTAGCAAAGCTTCAAACCAAAATGTAACATTAAATACAATTATTACAGATGGTTACATAAATATGCTTTTATGAAATATTAAATATTTCTAGAACTAAGAAATATATATGTAGGATCCTTTTTTCCTTCCTGGTGACTTTGGCCAAATGACTTAAGTATCCTTATATATTTAATATACTTCATGAGATTTATTATATGTACTGTACAAGTCATGTAGCAAAGAAGCTGGCAGAGAATAAAGCACTAAAATATTTTGTACCATATTATTATAATAATTTTTAGATAACATGGTTAATTCAAATATAGAATGAGAGTGAATCATTGTAGGATGCTATTTATATACATATGTAGAGAGAGATGATAGACAAATGGATAGAAAGAGTATTAAACTATATTTATTATTAAATAGATGGCTAACAGTGGAAACAGGGTCAGACTTTATTTTTTTGGGCTCCAAAATCACTGCAGATGGCAATTGCAGCCATGGAATTAAAAGACACTTACTCCTTGGAAGGAAAGTTATGACCAACCTAGATGGTCATGTATGGATGTGTGTTGGACTGTAAAAGCTGAGTGCCGAAGAAATGATGCTTTTGAACTGTGATGTTGAAGAAGACTCTTGAGAGTTCCTTGGACAGAAAGGAGATCCAACCAGTCAATTCTAAAGGAGATCAGTCCTGGGTGTTTACTGGAAGGACTGATGCTAAAGCTGAAACTCCAGTACTTTGGCCACCTCATGCGAAGAGTTGACTCATTGGAAAAGACTCTGATGCTGGGAGGGATTGGGGACAGGAGGAGAAGGGGGCAACAGAGAATGGGATGGCTGGATGACATCACCGACTCGATGGACATGAGTTTGAGCGAACTCTGGGAGCTGGTGATGGACAGGGAGGCCTGGCGTGCTGCGATTCATGGGGTTGCAAAGAGTCAGACACGACTGAGTGACTGAACTGAACTGATTATTAAATATAGTTAAGAAAACAATTTCATTAGGATATAGTTAAGTGCTGGGGACCAGCCCCAGCTGATCCAGGGTATTCGAAGGAGAGACGGCCTAGGCGACTATTTATATGCTAATTAGAGATATAGAGAACAATAGAATGAGGATAGCTCAGTAGGAAAATTCAGTGGAGAAAAGAAGCTGAGTAGCTTGGTTTACGCGGGAGACCAATAAAACTTCAAGACAAGAAGTTTGCACCACTTACGTAGGCCGCAGGCGCCCTCTCGAATAGCGGAAGGTGTCTCACCCTAGACTCCTTCTCG
>NW_011494868.1:2186680-2187627 GCF_000754665.1 Bison bison bison | reverse complement strand
GCGCGCAGGAATCCCTCAGAAGAAATGGAGTAGCCATCATAGTCAACAAAAGAGTCCGAAATGCAGTACTTGGATGCAATCTCAAAAAGGACAGAATGATCTCTGTTCATTTCCAAGGCAAACCATTCAATATCACAGTAATCCAAGTCTATGCCCCAACCAGTAACACTGAAGAAGCTGAAGTTGAACAGTTCTATGAAGACTTACAGGACCTTTTAGAACTAACACCCAAAAAAGATGTCCTTTTCATTATAGGGAACTGGAATGCAAAAGTAGGAAGTCAAGAAACACCTGGAATAACAGGCAAATTTGCCCTTGGAATACAGAATGAAGCAGGGCAAAGACTAATAGAGTTCTGCCAAGAAAATGCATTGGTCATAACAAACACCCTCTGCCAACAATATAAGAGAAGACTCTATACATGGACATCACCAGATGGTCAACACCAAAATCAGATTGATTATATTCATTGCAGCCAAAGATGGAGAAACTCTATAGAGTCAGCAAAAACAAGACCAGAGCTGACTGTGGCTCAGATCATGAACTCCTTATTGCCAAATTCAGACTTAAATTGAAGAAAGTAGGGAAAACCACTAGACCATTCAGGTATGACCTAAATCAAATCCCTTATGATTATACAGTGGAAGTCAGAAATAGATTAAGGGCCTAGATCTGATAGATAGAGTGCCTGATGAACTATGGACTGAGGTTCGTGACATTGTACAGGAGACAGGGATCAAGACCATCCCCATGGAAAAGAAATGCAAAAAAGCAAAATGGCTGTCTGGGGAGGCCTTAAAAAAAGCTGTGAAAAGAAGAGAAGCAAAAAGCAAAGGAGCAAAGGAAAGATATAAACATCTGAATGCAGAGTTCCAAAGAATAGCAAGAAGAGATAAGAAAGCCTTCTTCAGTGATCAATGCAAAGAAATAGAGGAAAACAACAGGAT
>NW_011494868.1:2185667-2186531 GCF_000754665.1 Bison bison bison | reverse complement strand
AGGTGATGGAATTCCAGTTGAGCTATTTCAAATCCTGAAAGATGATGCTGTGAAAGTGCTGCACTCAATATGCCAGCAAATTTGGAAAACTCAGCAGTGGCCACAGGACTGGAAAAGGTCAATTTTCATTCCATTCCCAAAGAAAGGCAATGCCAAAGAATGCTCAAACTACCACACAATTGCACTCATCTCACACGCTAGTAAAGCAATGCTCAAAATTCTTCAAGCCAGGCTTCAGCAATATGCCAGCCATGAACTTCCTGATGTTCAAGTTGGTTTTAGAAAAGGCAGAGGAACCAGAGATCAAATTGCCAACATCCGCTGGATCATGGGAAAAGCAAGAGAGTTCCAGAAAAACATCTATTTCTGCTTTATTGACTATGCCAAAGCCTTTGACTGTGTGGATCACAATAAACTGTGGAAAATTCTAAAAGACATGGAAATACCAGATCGCCTGATCTGCCTCTTGAGAAATGTGTACGCAGGTCAGGAAGCAACAGTTAGAACTTGACATGGAACAATAGACTGGTACCTAATAGGAAAAGGAGTACATCAAGGCTGTATATTGTCACCCTGCTTATTTAACTTATATGCTGAGTACATCATGAGAAACGCTGGACTGGAAGAAACACAAGCTGAAATCAAGATTGCTGGGAGAAATATCGATAACCTTAGATATGCAGATGACACCACCCTTATTGCAGAAAGTGAAAAGAAACTAAAAAGCCTCTTGATGAAAGTGAAAGTGGAGAGTGAAAAAGTGGGCTTAAAGCTCAACATTCAGAAAACGAAGATCATGGCATCCAGCCCCATCACTTCATGGGAAATAGATGGAGAAACAGTGGAAACAGTGTCAGACTTTAT
>NW_011494868.1:2174439-2185567 GCF_000754665.1 Bison bison bison | reverse complement strand
ATGGCATCCAGCCCCATCACTTCATGGGAAATAGATGGAGAAACAGTGGAAACAGTGTCAGACTTTATTTTTCTGGGCTCCAAAATCACTGCAGATGGTGACTGCAGCCATGAAATTAAAAGACACTCCTTGTAAGGAAAGTTATGACCAACCTAGATAGCATATTCAAAAGCAGAGACATTACTTTGCTAACAAAGTTTCATCTAGTCAAGGCTATGCTGTGGTCATGTATGGATGTGAGAGTTGGACTGTGAAGAAGGCTGAGTGCCAAAGAATTGATGCTTTTGAACTGTGGTGTTGGAGAAAACTCTTGAGAGTCCGTTGGACTGCAAGGAGATCCAACCATTCCATTCTGAAGGAGATCAGCCCTGGGATTTCTTTGGAAGGAATGATGCTAAAGCTGAAACTCCAGTACTTTGGCACCTGATGTGAAGAGTTGACTCATTGGAAAAGACTGATGCTGGGAGGGATTGGGGGCAGGAGGAGAAGGGGACGACAGAGGATGAGATGGCTGGATGGCATCACTGACTTGATGGACGTGAGTCCGAGTGAACTCCGGGTGTTGGTGATGGACAGGGAGGCCTGGCGTGCTGTGATTCATTGGGTTGCAAAGAGTCGGACACGACTGTGCGAACGATCTGATCTGATCTTATCTGATAGTTAAGAAAATGATGATTTCTCTAGGAAGTGGAATATGGTGGCAGGATTATTAATCATTCATTCTAAATCTTGCTTTCTACATTATCTTTGCTATTTGTTCCTCTTTTTTTTTTTTTCAGTTCTATCAGTTTATTGCTACCAACCCATCTCCCCCACCCTCATGCACACCTGCTCAGTAATGTAACCCCATGGACTATAGCCCGCCAGGCTCCTCTTTCCATGGGCTTTTCCAGGCAAGAATACTGGAGTGGGTTGCCATTTCCATCTCCATATTTACTCATTTTTGAATGTAGGTATATAATTTGCTTGGTAAGTGTGAGTTTCTTCTCTAGAAAAGATAGAAGAATTAATAATACTCTTTCTGGTCTTTCAAAAATAATTATTTGTAGATTCAAATAGAAAAGATAGTGGAAAATATTTTGTTGTTGTGCAGTCACCCAGTGGTGTCTGACTCTTTGTGACCCCATGGACTGCAGTAGGCCAGGCCTCCCTGTCCCTTACCCTCTCCTGAAGTTTGCCCAAGTTCATGTCCATTGCATCAGTAATGCCATCCACCTGTCTCTTGCTCCGAAGCCCTCTTTTCCTCTGCCCTCAATTTTTCACAGCATCAGGGACTTTTCCAATGAGTCATCTGTTCGAATCAGATGACCAAAATACTGGAGCTTCAGCTTCAGCTTCAGCATCAGTGCTTCCAGTGAATGTTCAGGGTTGATCTCCCTTAAGAATGACTGGTTTGATCTCCTTGCTGTCCAAAGGACTCTCAAGAATCTTCTCCAGCACATTGGTTTGAAGGCATCAGTTTTTTTGCACTTTGCCTTCTTTACTGTCCAGCTCTCACAACCGTACATGACCACTGGGAAGACAGTAGCCTTGATTACATAGGCCTTTATCGGCAGAGTAATGTCTCTTCTTTTTAACACACTGCCTAGGTTTGTCAGTTTTCCTGCCAAGAAGCAATCGTCTTCTGATTTCATGACTGCAGTCACCATCCACAGTCATCTTCGAGCCTAGGAAGAGGAAGAAAATCTGTCACTACTTCCACCTTTATCCCCTCTATTTGCCATGAAATAAAGGGGCCAGATCCATGATCTTAGTTTAATATTTATCTTTAAGTCAGCTCTTTCATTCTCCTCCTTCACCCTCATCATGAAGCTCTTTAGCTCCTCTTTGCTTTCTGCTATTAGAGTGGTATCCTCTACATATCTGAGGTTGTTGATGTTTCTACCGCCTTTCTAATTCCAGCTTGTAACTCATCCAGCCTGGCTTTTCTCATGATTTGCTCAGAGTATAGGTTAAACAAGTTGACAGAAGACAGTGCTATCTTCCTCCTTTCTCAATCTTGAACCAATCAGTTGTTCAATATAGATTTCTAACTATTGCTTCTTGATCCGCATACAGGTTTCTCAGGAGACAGGTAAGGTGGTCTGATATTCCCATCTCTTTGAGAGGTTTCCACAGTTTGATATGATCCACACAGTCAAAGGCTTTAGCATAGTCATGAAACAGAGGTAGGTGTTTTTCTGGTATTCTTTTGCTTTTTTTACAATCCAGCAAATACTGAAAATTTGATCTCTGGTTCCTCTGGCTTTTACAAACCCAGGTTGAATATTTGGAAGTTCTTGGTTCACATATGCTGAAGCCTAGCATGCAAGATTTTAAGCATGACCTTAATAGCACAGGAGATGAGTGCAATTGCTTGATGGTTAGAACATTCTTTTGTACTGCCCTTCTTGGGAAGTGGGATGAGGATCGAGCTTTTCCAGTCCTGTGGCCACTGCTGAGTCTTCCAGATTTGCTGACATATTGAATGCAGCACCTTGATTGGGTCATCCTTTAGGGTTTTGAATAGCTCTACTAGAATCCTATCTCATCCACCAGCTTCACTGACAGCAGTGCTTCCTAGGGCCCACTTGACTTCACACTCCAGAATGTCTGGCTCTGGGTGACTGACCATGCCCTCATAGTAATCAGGTTCATTAAGATCTTTGGTACAGTTCTTTGGTATTTTCTTTTCATCTAAATCTCTTAAGCACATACTAGGTCTCTCCATTTCTGTCCTTTATTGTACCTACCTTTGGGCAAAATGTTCCCTTGATATTTCCAATTTTCCTGAGGAGATCTCTAGTTCTTCCCCTTCTATAGCCTTATGCAGCTTTTCATTGAAGAAGGCCTTCTTGCCTCTCCTTGCTATTCTCTGAAGCTCTGCATTTGGTTGAATGTACTTATCCTTTTCTCCCTTGCTTTTTGCTTCTGTTCTTTCTTCAGCTATTTGTAAAGACTACTCAGATAACCACTATGCCTTCCTGCTTTTCTTTTTCCTTGGGATAGTTTAGTTCATTGACCCTTTTATAGTATTATGGGCCTCTATCCATAGTTCCTCAGGCACACGGTTTATTAGATCTGATCCCTTGAATCTATTCACTACCTCCACTGCATATTCATAGAGGATTTGATTTAAGTTGTACCTCACTGGCCTAGGGGTTTTCCCCACTTTCTTTAGATTAAGCCTGAATTTTACTCTGAGAAGCTGATGATCTTAACCACAGTCAGATTCAGTTCTTGTTTTTTCTAACTGTAAACAACTTCTCCATCTTCAGCAACAAAGAAATGTAATCATTTTGATTTGGGCATTGATCATTTGGTGATATCCATATATAAAGTCAACTTTTGTGTTGTTGAAAAAGGGTGTTTGCTATGACCAGTGCATTCTTTTGGCAGAATTCACTTAGACAAGAGAAAATATTTTAGAAAAATATTTTACATCTGTTTAAAACTTTTTAATTTTCAAATATTTTTATCAATAGAATTATCTTATTAGATGTGAGATAGAGCAAAGTAGGTTTCTAAGATAATTAATGTAGAAATAAAACAAGTTTAAAATAAATTTACTATCTTGCTTGCAAGAGTGGAAGCGTTATGATTTTAATCTCCTTAACCCTTACCTGGTATAGCTCATGACAAAGAAAATCAAAAGTCCCAGGCTTAAATTCCTGTATTGCCACTAACAGTCCACTGGGTATAATACGTAGCTTACAGGGCTGTTTTAATAGTAAAAGAAAAGTGTTTTTAAAGCATTTAACATAGCAGCTGATACATAGCTCTCAATAATTGTAACTAATAAAATTAATTGTAGAGTAATCCTTCATGCATATTTCAAAAAAAAATAATAATCCAGGGATTTAACCCTGCTCTAGTCTATAAAAAGATGGAGTTTCGGAGATATGTGGATCATATGGCAATATCTGTCCTAGTGATTCAGTATGGCTATACAGTCAATGCAACCATAATAAATTAAAACCATATTCATCACACCTATAAAAGTAAATACAGCAACCAGCAATAATGACAAATATGAATCACACTTTTAGAGTCTACCTCTGAATTGAAATTGCTTCACCAGGTATCATCTCATTAATTCTCTTACCCTCAAGATAAATGAACCAATTTTATAATCTTAACAACACTGAATTATATCTATGAGACTAATCAGAATTACTGATAGAAAAGAACATACTCGAAATCTCCCTGATTTCATAAGCATTTATGTTTCAATGCAAAGCCAAGGTCCTTTTAGAGGCTGAGTTCTATTTATGACTAGATTTTTTTAAAATTTCTCAATTAAAGGGAAAAAGATTGAAATCTCTCATTAAAGGGCACCAGGACATCAAATGGCCCTCACTTGGCTGTATTTTGATGACTTTGGTATGAATTAATCATACACGCAGAGGTAAAAAATCCCTTGAAAGACATATTCAGTTCTTTAATTAATAAGATAATGTGCTTAGAACAGATTGCCTTTGGAGAAAGCAACTATTTAATACAAAGTATTTTCAACCAGTGTCTTGCACCAAATCTAACGAAAAGCAACACATATTCTCCAGAGGCAAACTCCAGTACGATTGATATTTATCTCTTACTAGTGTTCTTTAGGATTGGTTCCTGGAATTAATGACTGAAATTGACCTGTGGAAGAAGAAGTACCAAGGTTATATGAAACCTGGGTTAAATTTGAAGATGCAAAAGTTTTAGACACGGTTCTAGGAAGACTGTAGTTTTCTGAGGTGATAAGGAGTTGGAGAGCTGGGACAGCTGGAAAAAAGTGAGGAGACTCCCTTCTATCCATGTGACACGACAGTATCACATATTACTTCCCTACAAGCATTGAGTGTTCATGGAAGACTGCATTTTAAAATGGGGGTAAAACAGCAATAGCAACAACAAAATAACTGTTTACCAAATAAACATGAAACCCACCAGATTTGGAGATGAAACTTTCAAAGGAACATGTCTATAAAACTAGTCCAAGGTTCTGGACTGAATTCAGATTGAATATGGAGAACTAGAGAAGTCTTGTGAAGTTCCTTATTAAAATCATTCTACATGTCTTTTCTTTG
Organism: Bison bison bison; assembly: GCF_000754665.1. Classification (NCBI taxonomy): domain Eukaryota; kingdom Metazoa; phylum Chordata; class Mammalia; order Artiodactyla; family Bovidae; genus Bison; species Bison bison. The sequence goes on along the minus strand of NW_011494868.1, from coordinate 2,180,513 downwards.
GATATTTTTTTCTATGAGTTTCCAGGCAATGATGATGATGAGAATGGGGAGGGAGGCGGGGGTGAAGACGGGTAGTGATGATGATAATAAGAATATAGCCCTGTTCTCACATGTATCTTGGCTGGAGGGGGCTGCCATTCCAGCAGTGGCTATGGCATTTGGTGGGGAAGGGCACAAGTTGATATCCTTTCAGGGTCAGAATTGAGAGGAAAGCTGATTTATACAGATCTGGATTGGATTCCTGCCCCAGAACTTGATATTCATGTAATGGAGGAGGTTATCTCACTCAGTGCCTCAGTAAGACTTGCTGTAATGAATTCACTCTGCAACTGAAATGTGTAGCCATGCCCTGAAAGATGGTATGTGCTCAGAGAATAGAGTGTTCAGCTTATCCCAAGACATTGTACCTGCCAGGCACTTCCAAGGACCTGCCTACTGCTCAGTTAAGTAGCCAGAATGACCTCAAACATTTCTTTTTACTTCCACAGATGAGTAATATATTGGTTGGAAAAAGCCTATAAGTAGATCCTTTTGCTATAAATAATGTGTAGATATAAATTCTGTTTTCTTGTTTTTAACACAGTAATCTAATTTACTTCATCACTGTAGACAAATTGTTCTTTCTGTTTGAGAGTGTTTCTCTTTATCCTTAGAATTAAAAATTTTCCAGGACTCTGGCACTTTATGGTCTTTTGAATTTGGACACCCAGGACTTTTTTTTTTTTTTTTCCAGTTCAGGGAACATGTTTTACTATATTTGTTTATTTATCTCTTCCTTATGCTTCCCTTCTCCTTCTGAATGCCTATTCAGGGTATCAGGTTTCCTAGATATCCAAGATAAATCACCTTTTTTATGATTTTTCTCTCTTTAGATTGACCACATTTTCCTCTCTCCACAATTTAACTACTTTAATGGCAAATCATGTTTTAATCTATAGAAAGAGGTATTTTAGAGGGACAAGAGAAAGATATATTTGCATTTATAATATAAAATCTATAATCATCTTATTAGTTTTCCTTCTTAACTTATCATTGGAGTATAGCATATAGGGAAGCAAAAAGGTAATTTTTCCTATATCAAAATTTTAAGTAATATAAAATATTAATTAACATGCAAAATCCTCATCCCAGGAGCCTCCTTTATACCCTCACACAATCTACACCTTCCCTCCGAAATTACCGTTCTGACGTTAACCACAGTTGAATGGTTTTGCTTGTCTATGGAATTGTATAGAAGGTATATGTCTGACTTACAGCATTCTGTTTGCAAGATTCATCCATATTGTTCCATATAGTAATTTACCACCACTGCATATCATTCCATTGTATATGTAAACCATACATTAGTAAAACATCTACTTATTCTAATGTTGATGAACGTCTATATTGCTTCAAGCTTTTGGCTATTATAAAGCTGTTATGAACATTTTTTACATGTTTCATGGAACACATGTATGCTCATTACCATTGGAGTTCTGAAGTGAAATTGCTGGATCACTGAGGATGGATATTTTCACCTTCAGAAGATATTGCTAAATCATTTTCTAAAGTTATTTACCAATTTCATTTTTACCAGCAGTGTATAAAAGTGACAACTTAATTGCTAAATATTCTTATTATTTGTAATTTCATTTTAATTTCTGTCTTTTCCTAAAGTTCTGGTTAATTCAATGTAGTTTATGCCATTTCTGACTAACCATTTCTTCTTGTTGAGTATCTTTAATGGATTCTTATTATTAATTGTCCCTATAGTAGGACTTGGGGCTTTAATTTACATTTCCTGAGTGGCAGCAATCCAAGAGGAAGTGGGAGAGGAAGTGGTCCCTTAAACAGGTCACACGATTCAGCAAAAATATTTTAAAGGTTCATGTTACTTACTCCCATGCCTATCCATATTCCTCACTCTTAAGGACACAGAAAACAGTCTATATTAAGTTCATTTTTGATCCAGGCAGACTAAGGATTCTTATGTAAGGACAACGTCAACCTGTCCAGGGGGATCAACAGACAAAGGGCTAAAGTCTTCCTGTCATGGGGTGATGTTTTCAAGTCCCCTTCATGAGGCTCTAATTCTGTAAGAAGCTATCATCCTATAATGCAAGCACCACCCATGTCCACAGATGATAGAGCCACACACTACTCAGTCCACTTAACACTTATAAGACGTTCACAAGTTAGAATTTCAGCAAAAGCTAGTTACCCTGGCAAACTTGCTTCCTCTTTCTAACACACCTTCTGCTCTATATTTCTTTCAAATGGCCTGAAGATGTCATTGTTCTTTTCTCACTCTATACTAAGGGGAAAAGTAACATTTCTTATGTTTATTAAGTTCCCATTAAAATAAGTTGCTCTTTTCAGAGAAAAGTGAGGAATTGGTGTGTTATTGAGAGAAGAGATATTCCAAACTATACCCTGTACCTATTTAACTTCCCATACGGTGGCAAGCAGAAACATTTATAAGACCAAGTATATTTGAATAGAAATATGTCAGTTTTTCAGAGAAGGCAATGGCACCCCACTCTAGTACTCTTGCCTGGAAAATCCCATGAACGGAGGAGGCTGGTAGGCTGCAGTCCATGGGGTCGCTAAAGGTCGGACACGACTGAGCGACTTCACTTTCACTTTTCACTTTTCACTTTCATGCTTTGGAGAAGGAAACAGCAACCCACTTCAGTGTTCTTGCCTTGAGAATCCCAGGGACAGGGGAGCCTGGTGGGCTGCTGTCTGTGGGGTTGCACAGAGTCGGACACAACTGAAGCGACTTAGCAGCAGCAGCAGCAGCAGATGTCAGTTTTTAAGTACAAATGGTAATATTTACTTCATATCAGTCTAGGCTGTCTTGCTAGTAGTTGACTTTTTAATACTGTATTGTAAACAAAATATAGTCAAATATTGATTTCTGAAGCCATTCGAGATTTTTACAGCTCTCTGAAACCTATCATAAAACGTCAACTTCATATTTCCTTTGATGTATATTTTGTAGCTCGGTTTATGGATGGTTTACAAATCATCCTGTATATATATGTGTGGAAGTGTGGATGAATTATAAGCACACATATTCCTTTTTCCACTATATAGTTCTAGAAATTATTTAACCTAAACTCTTTACATGAGTTTGAGATTATTTTTGCTTCCAGTCATTTTTGGTCTACAAAATTAATTCAAGATGTTCTCTGTCCTAGTCTTCTGCCAAGAGTATGACATTTTAAATCATAAGCACATAAACCTGAAACTATCCCAAACAATAATTTATCGACCCATGCTCAAAAAAGTCTCTCTTATTTCAGAGCTTTGGAGGTAGAAAATACATATGTAGAACAATAGATCCTCAAGATAGAATACAATTCTAGATGTCGCCCAAACTAAGGCACCACCCATTGCTTGAATGTCCTCTCTGATCTCAGTTAAAAATTGAACACTTTCCGAGTGCTCTGCAAAAGCTCTCTAAGTTAAAGTAAACAACTCTCTCTGCATTGAAGTAGACCCTTTAGTCAATGGTTGTCCTGATCCTAGTCGTCCCTTCAGGATCAAACAGCACAGATTTTAACTTTCCTTCAGTGACACCTCTGAAATATTAAAGGGTCACTCTCCAGTCTTCCCTGCAACTACCATTCTTAATTAAACCCTTGGTTCCTTTACCTGTTCCATACATGCTGGGCTTTGATTCCCCTCACAGTTGCCATCCCTATTTGCTCTACACGTTCTAGTTTGTGGCAAAGATAAATATTGCCAGTATAGTTTTGATCCATTCATGAGAACAGAATACCTCCATTCTTTCTGTTGTTGTTGAGCTGCATAGCTTGTGGGATCTTAGTTCCCCAACCAGGGACTGAACCCATACCTCCTGCAGTGGAGGCACTGGAAGCATGGACTGTTAACCACTAGGCCACCAGAAAAGTCCCAGAATGCCATCATTCTTGACATTAGACATTCTTTGAAGAAACAGTCTACAATTTGCCTTAATTTTTAGCAAATATATATATATATAAATTTTCACTCACATGAAACATTATTCAAAATTCTAAGGCTATTTTACATATTCTTGTAAAGCCATGTTTCTATCATTTTAAGTTGGGAAGTTTGATTGTGGCAGCACTGGTGAAGGGTGATAAAAAATGGATTGAAATGGGCTAAAAGCAACTGTTACGTTTAATATTATTTATCTTTTAATTTCAACCATCTTTTTCTTTGTTAAGATGTTTTTGAATTCTGATAAGTCCTTCCAGTTTTGTAGCATTAAAAAAGTTGATCAATATTTTAGCAATACCCTTATCTAATACTTAAATTAAAAAAAAATTCAAGAGAATACAGTTCTAAATAGAATCCTATACAGTTGATCTATATTCTTTTCAGATATATATGCTAATGCTTGGGTTTCTATTACCTTGGGCATGGGGTATCTCTTCACGGCTGCTCCAGCAAAGCGCAGCCATTGCTCGTTACCTTGGACGAGGGGTATCTCCTCACCACCACCCTTCCTGACCTTCAATGTGGGATAGCTCCTCTAGGCCCTCCTGTGCCCCCGAAGCCACAGCTACCCCACGCCCAAGGTAAGAGAAACCCAAGTAAGACAGTAGGTGTTGCAAGAGGGCCTTAGAGGGCAAACACGCTGAAACCATACTCACAGAAAACTAGTCAATCTAATCACACTAGGACCACAGCCTTGTCTAACTCAATGAAACTAAGCCATGCCCATAGGGCAACCCAAGATGGACAGGTCATGGTGGAGAGATCTGACAGAATGTGGTCCACTGGAGAAGGGAATGGCACACCACTTCAGTATTCTTGCCTTGAGAACCCATGAACAGTATGAAAAGGCAAAATGATAAGATACTGAAAGAGAAACTTCCCAGGTCAGTAGGTGCCCAATATGCTACTGGAGATCAGTGGAGAAATAACTCCAGAAAGAATGAAGGGATGGAGCCAAAGCAAAAACAATACCCAGCTGTGGATGTGACTGGTGATAGAAGCAAGGTCCAATGCTGTAAAGAGCAATATTGCATAGGAACCGGGAATGTCAGGTCCATGAATCAAGGCAAATTGGAAGTGGTCAAACAAGAGATGGCAAGAGTGAATGTCGACATTCTAAGAATCAGCCAACTAAAATGGACTGGAATGGGTGAATTTAACTCAGATGACCAGTATATCTACTAGCGCGCGCAGGAATCCCTCAGAAGAAATGGAGTAGCCATCATGGTCAACAAAAGAGTCCGAAATGCAGTACTTGGATGCAATCTCAAAAACGACAGAATGATCTCTGTTCGTTTCCAAGGCAAACCATTCAATATCACAGTAATCCAAGTCTATGCCCCAACCAGTAACACTGAAGAAGCTGAAGTTGAACGGTTCTATGAAGACCTACAAGATCTTTTAGAACTAACACCCCAAAAAGATGTCCTTTTCATTATAGGGAACTGGAATGCAAAAGTAGGAAGTCAAGAAACACCTGGAGTAACAGGCAAATTTGGCCTTGGAATACGGAATGAAGCAGGGCAAAGACTAATTGAGTTTTGCCAAGAAAATGCACTGGTCATAACAAACACCCTCTTCCAACAACACAAGAGAAGACTCTATACATGGACATCACCAGATGGTCAACACCGAAATCAGATTGATTATATTCTTTGCAGCCAAAGATGGAGAAGCTCTATACAGTCAGCAAAAACAAGACCAGAGCTGACTGTGGCTCAGATCATGAACTCCTTATTGCCAAATTCAGACTTAAATTGAAGAAAGTAGGGAAAACCACTAGACCATTTAGGTATGACCTAAATCAAATCCCTCATGATTATACAGTGGAAGTGAGAAATAGATTTAAGGGCCTAGATCTGATAGATAGAGTGCCTGATGAACTATGGAATGAGGTTCGTGACATTGTACCGGAGACAGGGATCAAGACCATCCCTATGGAAAAGAAATGCAAAAAAGCAAAATGGCTGCCTGGGGAGGTCTTACAAATAGCTGTGAAAAGAAGAGAGGCGAAAAGCAAAGGAGAAAAGGAAAGATATAAACATTTGAATGCAGAGTTCCAAAGAATAGCAAGAAGAGATAAGAAAGCCTTCAGCAATCAATGC
>NW_011494868.1:2154134-2174339 GCF_000754665.1 Bison bison bison | reverse complement strand
ACCGTGAACTTCCTGATGTTCAAGCTGGTTTTAGAAAAGGCAGAGGAACCGGAGATCAAATTGCCAACACCCGCTGGATCATAGAAAAAGCAAGAGAGTTCCAGAAAAACATCGATTTCTGCTTTATTGACTATGTGAAAGCCTTTGACTGTGTGGATCACAATAAACTGTGGAAAATTCTGAAAGAGATGGGAATACCAGACCACCTGATCTGCCTCTTGAGAAACCTGTATGCAAGTCAGGAAGCAACAGTTAGAACTGGACATGGAACAACAAACTGGTTCCAAATAGGAAAAGGAGTTCATCAAGGCTGTATATTGTCACCCTGCTTATTTAACTGCTATGCAGAGTACTTCATGAGAAACTCTGGACTGGATGAAGCACAAACTGGAATCAAGATTGCCGGGAGAAATATCAATAACCTCAGATATGCAGATGATACCACCCTTATGGCAGAAAGTGAAGAGGAACTCAAAAGCCTCTTGATGAAAGTGAAAGTGGAGAGTGAAAAAGTGGGCTTAAAGCTCAACATTCAGAAAACGAAGATCATGGCATCGAGTCCCACCACTTCATGGGAAATAGATGGAGAAACAGTGGAAACAGTGTCAGACTTTATTTTTCTGGGCTCCAAAATCACTGCAGGTGGTGACTGCAGCCATGAAATTAAAAGACGCTTACTCCTTGGAAGGAAAGTTATGACCAACTTAGACAGCACATTCAAAAGCAGAGACATTACTTTGCCAACAAAGGTTCGCCTAGTCAAGGCTTTGGTTTTTCCTGTGGTCATGTATGGATGTGAGAGTTGGACTGTGAAGAAGTCTGAGCACCGAAGAATTGATGCTTTTGAACTGTGGTGTTGGAGAAGAGTCTTGAGAGTCCCTTGGACTGCAAGGAGATCCAACCAGTCCATTCTGAAGGAGATCAGCCCTGGGATTTCTTTGGAAGGAATGATGCTAAAGCTGAAACTCCAATACTTTGGCCACCTCATGTGAAGATTTGACTCATTGGAAAAGACTCTGATACTGGGAGGGATTGGGGGCAAGAGGAGAAGGGGATGACAGAGGATGAGATGGCTGGATGGCATCACTGACTCGATGGACATGAGTCCCAGTGAACTCTGGGAGTTGGTGATGGACAGGGAGGCCTGGTGTGCTGCAATTCATGGGGTCGCAAAGAGTCGGACACGACTGAGCGACTGATGTGATCTGATGCTAATGCTAAGTCACTTCAGTCGTGTCTGACTCTGTGCGACCCCATAGACGGCAGCCCACCAGGCTCCCCCGTCCCTGGGATTCTCCAGGCAAGAACACTGGAGTGGGTTGCCATTTCCTTCTCCAATGCATGAAAGTGAAAAGTGAAAGTGAAGTCGCTCAGTTGTGTCCGACCCTTAGCGACCCCATGGATTGCAGCCCACAGGCTCCTCCGTCCATGGGATTTTCCAAGCAAGAGTAGTGGAGTGGGGTGCCATTGCCTTCTCCTGAGATATAGGTATATGTATGTACACACACACACACATATATACATATACATACATACATATATATGTCAGATCAGGTCAGTCGCTCAGTCATTTTTTTTTTTAAGAGCTTCCCTGTAGCTTATTCAGTAAAGAATCTGCCCGCAGTGAAGGAGACCTGGGTTCAATCCCTGGGTTGGGAAGATCCTCTGGAGAAGGAAATGGCAACCCACTCCAGTATTCTTGACTGGGAAATCCCATGGAAGGAGGAGCCTGGTGGGCTGCAGTCCATGGGGCCACAAAGAGTAGGGCATGACTGAGAGACTAACACTTCAGTTCAGTTCAGTTCAGTTCAGTCACTCAGTCGTGTCCGGCTTTTCATGACCCCATGAATCGCAGCACGCCAGGCCTCCCTGTCCATCACCAACTCCCGTAATTCACTCAGACTCACGTCCATCGAGTCAGTGATGCCTTCCAGCCATTTCATCTTATGTCGTCCCCTTCTCCTCCTGCCCCCAATCCCTCCCAGCATCAGAGTCTTTTCCAATGAGTCAACTCTTCACATGAGGTGGCCAAAGTACTGGAGTTTCAGCTTTAATATCATTCCTTCCAAAGAACACCCAGGGCTGATCTCCTTTAGAATGGACTGGTTGGATGTCCTTGCAGTCCAAGGGACTCTCAAGAGTTTTCTCCAACACCACAGTTCAAAATCGTCAGTTCTTCGGCGGTCAGCTTTCCTCACAGTCCAACTGTCGCATCCATACATGACCACAGGAAAAACCATAGCCTTGACTAGACAGACCTTTGTTGGCAAAGTAATGTCTCTGCTTTTCAATATGCTATCTAGGTTGGTCATAACTTTTCTTCCAAGGAGTAAGCATCTTTAATTTCATGGCTGCTGTCACCATCTGCAGTGATTTTGGAGCCCCAAAAAATAGTCTGACAGTGTTTCCACTGTTTCCCCATCTATTTCCCATGAAGTGATGGGACTAAGACTTACTTACTTATATATATTTGATATATATCAAAATCTATATTCATTTGATAAAATCCTTTATTCAGCTGGGAATCCATACAGATAGCACTAGTTTTACCTCTTATCTCCATTGATAACAGAATTTCTTAAAGTGTTACAAAGCTCTGAGGAGGTCTTTCAGCAATACAACATGTCACTGATCACTGGTGCAGCCCTGGTGAAATTGTTTACTGAAAAGACAGCTTCTTTCCTCATCACAGCTCTCTATGACCTCTTTGTGGTGCTTTACATTTTGCTGAATAAAACAAACTTCCCACATAGAAATCAACCACCAATGACATATTTTTATATTAAATATTTAAATAATTGCAAAATCTAATTCACTAACATTGATATTGTATACCAAGATATCAGAAACAAAACAAAACAAAAAAATAGGTGAAATTAACCTGATATGAACTGTTCTTATTTCCAAGTTTTCTCAACTCCTAGAATATAAGTCCCAGGCTAAGCAGAAATTTGGATTATTATTCATTCCTAGTAGGTAATTATTTCATTACCTAATCTATGAAGTAGTTAGGAGCAGATGATTTTAAAACACAGGATGAGACCCTTGTCCTCAAGAAATTTCCCATCTTGAGTAAGAAATTAAAAGCCAAAAATGACTGTTTAAACACACTATTTTGGAAGGCACTGTGAAACTTAGTAGGCTCTGATTAAGGAATTTTTGCAGAGTAAGTTGATTTTAAAAGTGAACATCATGTAGATAAAACTTCAATGAATGTGTAAAAGTGTAGAGTTTGGGGAAGAGAACAAAAAAAAAGTTATCCAAAGTGGCATTTAAAAGTCTTCTTTAAACAAACAAACAAGCAAAAATGATTTAATCCAACTGTTCTAATTCTTTTACTTGTTCAATAAAGAATAAGATTACCTCTTAATGATTTTTTGGCCCATTTTGGTACTGACTTTTTTGATGTCCTGGTAAACTGAAGCTACTCTCAATGTGAGTGGCCTGGTGCACTTAAATGGAAATCTAATTTAGGTGATATTTCAGAAGAAATTCTCTTTGATGTTGAGATATCCAAAGTATCCATCCAGTCCCATCACTTCATGGCAAATAGGTGGGAAAACAATGGAAACAGTGAGAGAGTTTATTTTGGGGGGATCCAAAATCATGGTAGATGGTGACTGCAGCCATGAAATTAAAAGGCACTTGCTTCTTGGAAGAAAAGCTATGACCAACCTAGACAGCATATTAAAAAGCAGAGACATTGCTTTGCCAATGGTCAAAGCTTTGGTTTTACCGGTAGTCATGTATAGATGTGAGAGTTGGACTATAAAGAAAGCTGAATGCTAAAAAATTGATGCTTTTGAACTGTGGTGTTGGAGAAGACTCTTGAGAGTCCCTTGGACTGCAGGGAGATCCAGCTTGTCCATCCTAAAGGAGATCAGTACTGAAAAATCATTGGAAGGACTGATGCTGAAGCTAAAGCTCCAATACTTTGGCTGCCTGATGCAAAGAACTGACTCATTTGGTAAGATCCCGATGCTGGGAAAAATTGAAGGCAGGAGGAGAAATGGACGACAGAGGATGAGATGGTTGGATGGCATCAATGATGTGTGGTACATGGATCGACATGAATTTGAGCTGACCCATCCATATCTTTATATATCTTCCCAAATACCAATAATCCAATGAAGGAAGTACGTTACTTCAGCTTCGCAATCTAGACGTCATAGTTCCTAAAGACAACTCATCGGTCCTGGAATAGTCAACATGAAGCTCAACAGAGGCAAGTCTACAGCATTTTTTATAAGTTTAGGCAGAGTTTGTGACATTCTGGGTAAGTGTTCTAAGAAAGCATTGTCTTTTAAATTGGCCAGGTCAGGTCTATCCACATAAGTTTCTTCAGTGTTCCAACTACTAATGTGATCCATTTCTTCTTTTTAGGTTTGGAGCAATCTAATAATTAAAGATACTCTTAATTAATGTTTTTTAACATTGAGAAGACTACAAGGGAGAAGAGAGGTCACCAATAATTCAGAACTTCATACTTATACAGAATTATATATATATATATATATATATAAACTATTTATTGGAGTCTTTTGAAACTAAAGTATTTCAGCACTTTCAACATTTTCAATACCCCAGACATTTTTGAGACATTTTTTTTATTTCTGTATTTATTTAACTCTCACAATATCTCTCTAATTTAGCTATTATTGTCCCTATCTTATAGAAAAACTGAGGTTCATGAAGTTTATTAAAGACGTCTTGATTCAAGTCTTACAGCTATTGACTATTATAGTCAGAATTCCTTTAGTTCATTCTTAACCTCTAGATCTCTACTCTTTATACGGGACCTACACAGACCATTTTCTGAAACCATTTTCTGAAAGGTCTGGTTTATCCATGAATAAACTATCTTAATTCATGGCTCAATGGACATGAGTTTGAGCAAGCTCCAGCAGTTGGTGATGGACAGGGAAGCCTGGCGTGCTGCAGTCCATGGGATCGCAGAGAGTCAGATATGACTGAGTGACTGAATTAAACTGAACCCATCTTATATACTTCATAACCTCATCACTTCAGTTTGTGTTTCTTTTAGACGAAAACAAACAAAAACAACTGAAAACTCTATCGACACCCTAGCATCAAGTTTTGGTTTTATGAATTCGATATGAAATATAGAATTTCAGAACAAATGGAATAGCTGAAGTTATCAAAAAATGTAAGCTATTTGCTTCTCTTCACTGATTCTTTCATTCTTTCATGTCTGAGTGAATATTGTAAAAACACAGAAACAATACAAGGGGATTCATGATTCAGTCCAGGACCACAAATCCAAACCTCATTAAATAACTCTTCAAGTAGGTGGAAAATTTCACAAGGCCCCATAAGAACATGTAGAAACCTCTATAATATTAAAATGCTGAAAAAATGTAACATAAAATGAGATAACAAATTTTAAGCCTTGGCACTATTTCAGATGCAAGAACAATGACTCGTAGTAGGAACACAGTTTCAAAGGTCTCCCAGTCCTACAAGATGTATGAAGAAAAACCGCAGTCTCCTTTACTTCTTTTATTTCCTCCATCCTTCTATTTCAACATCATATACCTAAATAAATAGCTTATGATTATGCTTCTTAAAGATTTTTCAAATTTATACATGATCAATCAGGTAACTATTAATACTACATCAAATGAGGATTTAGCTTTTTTAACACTTCCATCATAACATTCTTGTACCCAGTAGTTCATATACATATGAATATATAAAATATGTATTTTGGCTTATATCAATGTTAAGTATATTACCATGGTGAAGTAACTAGCATATATAATTAAGACATACATTACCCTTTAATTACTTGTGTTTTTCTCAAATGTTTATTTTGCTTAGATTTTGCTTTTACCATGAGTTTATTACTATACTATTTCCCACTTTTCTTAGATTTCTGTCAGTACAGTAAAACATCTCAAATAATTTCTCAGTTTTATTCTTTTCTGGATCTTTTTTTGAGATCTTTCTAACCTGCTGTGGGATGAACTGGTTGCTGTCTGAGCAACTCACATGCTGGACTCTTCCTTCAAGCTCATCTTCAGGAGTTCTTTCTACACACTTTTTTTTTTTAACATTTAAGTCAGAAATAGTTTTCATTTCATCTTTTTTTTCTTTTTTTAAAATTCATTTACTTTTTAATTGAAGGATTATTGCTTTACTGAATTATGTTGTCATTTTCTGGATTCTCTGTTGATTAGTTCTAGTGTCTATCACTGTGTAATTTGTTTTTCTTGGGTGGAACAGATTCTCAAGTAGACTCCTGGAAAAGGGTGCTCTTACAAGAGTGAATTGGACTGCAAGGAGATCCAACCAGTCCATTCTGAAGGAGATCAGCCCTGGGATTTCTTTGAAGGAATGATGCTAAAGCTGAAACTCCAGTACTTTGGCCACCTCATGTGAAGAGTTGACTCATTGGAAAAGACTCTGATGCTGGGAGGGATTGGGGGCAGGCAGAGAAGGGGACGACAGAGGATGAGATGGCTGGATGGCATCACTGACTCGATGGGTGTGAGTCTGGGTGAACTCCGGGAGTTGGTGTTGGACAGGGAGGCCTGGCGTGCTGCGATTCATGGGGTCGCAAAGAGTCGGACACAGCTGAGTGACTGATCTGATCTGACGTGAATATGTCTTTTGGCCACCATTGCAATCAGTTGAGAGCTTTCCTGCATAGAAACTTCTACATCGTAGCCAGAGAATCCCCCTTGTCTCTTTCATCTGCTTATTTTTCTGTTTGTTTGCCTTTGTCTTGGCTAGGGTTTGGAGTGAAATACAAGGACATGATACGGGAGCTACAGGATGTATTCATTTTACTCTCAGAGAGAAAGTAGACAGCCAGAAAATGTGGGTGGCTGGTGTATTCTTCAGAGATTGCTTCTCTTATGTAAAGGCCTGGTGATGCCTACACTTACTTTGGAGAGTACTGTTATTATTTTTAAGGACATTAGTTATGCCAATTTTAAAGTAAGTCATCACACTTTAGTCAGATGCTGCCATAAAGCAGAAACCTCATAGATTGCTTTTTCCTCTCTCCCTTACAGAAGAACCATATGTAAAAAGATTTAGAAAATGTGAAGATGAATCACTTCTACCAATTCTACTCACTTTCTCCATTTTAATGGCAGCAGGAACAGAAATTAGTTGCATGCATATAATAATTCCTCAAAATTGACAATTATCTGTAGTGACTTGTAGGTACAAAATCGATTCTTTTTTACACAATTTTATTTATTTTTATGCTTAGCTGTGCTGGGTCTTCACTGCTGCACAGACTTTTCTCTAGGTGTCACAAGCAAGCGCTATGCTCCTGTTGGTGCGTGGGCTTCTCACTGCGGTGGCTCCTCTTGTGTAGCTCAGGCTCCAGGGTGTTTGAGCCCCAGCAGGTGCTGCACGTGGGTTCGGGAGTTGTGGTTCCCAGACTCTGGAGCTCCATGGTTGTGTGGCTTGGGCTTAGTTGCTCTGGGGCTTGTGGGATCGTCCTGAATCAGGGATCAAACCCGTGTCTCCTGCATTGGCAGGCAGATTCTTTACCACTGAGCCACTGAAAAAAATAGATTCTTGATGGAGTTTCTCCTTTGCCATTTAATTCTGTAACACAGATTTCATGCTTACCAGCAATATTAGACTATTTTCTCCAGAAAGCATGGTCTGAGATAATATCTCATATGCTACTGTTATTTTTTTCTTTTTTTAACTGGGGAGTGCAATCTTCACGCAGACTATACAAGAGATGTGGATTTGATCCCTAGGTCAGGGAGATTCCCTGGAGAAGGACATGGCAACCCATTCCAGCATTCTTGTCTGGAAGATTCTACGGACAGAGGAGCCTGGTGGGCCATAGCTCATGGACTTGCAAAGAGTTGGACATGACTGAGCATAAGCACACACAATCTTATTATATATTCGATTGCTATATGTTAGATTGATATTGCTATGGTTATCATAACAAAATTTCACAGACTGGGAGCTTTACATGACAAAAATGTATTTTCTCACATTTCTAGAGGCTGGAATTTCAAAATCAAGGTGTTGCCAGGTCCGTTTTCTTCTGACGCTTCCGTCCTTAAATGACAGATGGCTGCCTTCTTACTGGATGCTCAGGTGGTCTTCTCTCTGTCTTGCGCATCTCTGTTTTCACTCTGTGTGTCCAGATTTCCTCATCTTGTAACTATGCTGTGCTAAGTTGTGTCTGACTCTTTGAGACCCCTTGGACTGTAGCTCACCAGGCTCCTCTGTTCATGGGATTTCCCAGGCAAGAATTCTGGAGTGGGTTGCCATTTCCCTCTCAAGGGAATCTTCTCAATCCAGGTGTGGAACCTGTGTCTCTTGTGTCTCCTACACTGGCAGGTGGAGTCTATCACTGCTGATTGGGAAGCCGTCTTGTAAAGACATCAATCAGATTGGATTAGGGCCCACTCTCATGGCCTCACTTAACTTAATTCTCTCTTTAAAGTTCTTATCTCCAAGAACAGTCATATTCTGATACACTGAAATAGAGCTTCAGCATAATAATTTTTTTGGGGGGGATGCATTGAGCCCACAAGATGGAGGTAAGGTAAGGAAGGAAGAATAACCAATAAAAAGGACTAAGCTGCACTTATGATTAAAAACAAAGTATTGCTTTATTTTTCAGGGCACTTTCTGAAAGGGTATTTTTAAAAAATTGCTTTTCAGGACATCACAGGAGAAGAAGGAAGAGAAAATGATACACTCACCAGCTTTGGTCTCCCATTGGTCAGTGTTTTACTCCATGAGCTGTTAATTACCCCATGGTCACTCTTGGGTCATGACTGCTTAGTGCAAGGCAAATCTAGGGAGTATCATGAAGTGCAGAAGCCCAGAATGAGGGAATAGAGATGAGGCACTGTCCAGTTATATTTACATTAGGTTGTTTGAAGGCCCTCAGAGCTGGGCAAGCTCCCAGAGCAAAAGACAATAAGCTAACAAAGTACAAGAGGCAGGTGAAGTCAAGAGAATCTGATTGTGGCACTTTAGGAATCCCAAGTGGAGATGGCAATGACATCCCACTCTAGTACTCTTGCCTGGAAAATCCCATGGATAGAGGAGCCTGGTAGGCTGCAGTCTGTGGGGTCACTAACGGTTGGACACGACTGAGCGACTTCCCTTTCACTTTTCATTTTCATTCATTGGAGAAGGACATGGCAACCCACTCCAGTGCTCTTGCCTGGAGAATCCCAGGGATGGGGGAGCCTGGTGGGCTGCCATCTATGGGGTCACACAGAGTCAGACACAACTGAAGCAACTTAGCAGCAGCAAAGCAGGAATCCTGAGAGAGTTTCTTTGTGACTTACTCTGACTCTCAATTTTTATTTCTGTAAAATAGGATTTTTGTAATGTTCACAGCAGAAAATGCATCTCAAGGGCTTAGCCTGAAGCCTGATACTTAGAATGTATTGAATAAATATAAACTAATATTATTGCTAAAATCCCTAATCCTTGAAATGAGAATAGTTATGGGTTAGATATAATTATATGCAAAGCACCAACTGTTTGGAGCATAGTTGATGGTAGGTAGCCTGTTGCTGTTTTTGTCATTACTGTCATTGTTATTGCTATTAAGCCATATATAGGTTAACACTCATATTCTGTTAGGGAATTTTGAAGGTTCACAGAATTAAAGTACATTTATCAAATTTCAGAAGATGACAATTAGAAAAGGGAGACATTACTTTTACATTTTTTGCTATTTGGGGGGGAAATTAATCAATATGGTGTCAACATTTACGATATTGATAATCTGATGTTTTCTGTGGAGGTTAAGCCAAAACAGAAAAGTAAAATGCACCATACATGTGGAGTACCTGGCAAAGTGTAAGTTCTCGCTAACATCTAATAAGCACCCTGGCTTCCAAAGGATTTTTGAGTGTTATTATTAACACTATGGTGATATGCACATGTTATTCAAGGTCTGGCCTAAAACGAGCATTAAAAAAAAAAAAAAAAAGAAAACTAGGCAGACTCCTTATCATGGACTCCCAGACATTGGTAAATGTCTTGTAGGAAGATCATGCGTAAAAAGAAATTGTGGGACTTAGCCTCCTATAAATCATTATGTTGCTTACTAAGAAAAGATTGTTTCAATACACCATTTGCCTATTAAACAGTTTTTATCTTCTGGAAACTGCTTAAAGAGTATTTTATTAATATAAAACAATCTAGAAAATATTGAGAAGTACTTTCTGTACTATTTATTTGATATAGCTATTAAAAATAGAACTTTAAAAAAACCCACACATATGTGTGTGCATATGTGTGTATGTGTGTGTGTGTGTGTATATATATACTATAAAAAGATGCAACAAAAATATCTGGTGAAAAATGGAAGAAATGGAATGCCACTGAACAACTGGGAAAAGAGGGACAATATAACTCAAAAAATGCTTTCTAAACAAACTCCGTAAAAGCGAATTTTCCTGGATTTGTATATATTTTTATTAGACATTTTTATCGTTCTTAAGACATGGAATCTGGAGACAAAGTGCTTCTTGGATATACAAAAGAAAGAAGTGGAGGCATTTCACAACCCTTAAAATAGTTGTTTTGAATAAATTTTCATTAGGGTAGAGAAAATTCATGACAATTATTTAGAGTGGGTGTTATCTTGAAATGACTTGGTTGTCAAAGCAACAATTATTCTAGAGATGAACACTGTGGAAAGATTTTAAAATCTCTTTTATGACATGCCTATCATTTCCCATGGGAGATGCTTAGACTTTTTGAATAGGAACACCGATTAAAAACTGGGGCTCCAAAAACAATTTCTATTTCATCTTACTTAATTTTGTCCTATTTTTAAAAACCATATATGACATTAAATTACTTTTTGTCATTGTTAAAGGTAGAGCTTTGATGGCAAAGGTACTTTAATGTTCTCCAAACTGTCCTTTGAGTTATGATCATTTTTGTAATTCTATGCTATTCTTTATGTACCACAGATAATGGATGTACTTATGTAAAGACTAGCCTCACTCCTATGGCCATTCTTAAAGCCCAAATTTACATCTTAACCACCTTACATCAAAACCCCCTTACTAACAACTGTTGACAGAATAAGATTCTTGTTGCTGTTCAGTCACTAAATCGTGTCTGACTGTGACCCCCATGGACTGCAGCACACCACACTCTCCCATACTTCACTATCTCCAGAAGTTTGCTCTAACTCATGTCCATTGAGTCGATGAAGCCACCCAATCAGGTCATCCTTTGTCACCCATCTCTCCTTCTGCCTTCAATCCTTCCCAGCATGAAGATCTTTTCCAATGAATCGGCTCTGTATGGTTGTCCCAAAGCCTAGTAGTAAATGTAGAATTTCAAGGTGCATATTGGCCAAGGCAATGTTCCTCATTTAGTACTTATATCTCTTAAATTTGTGTATTTAGATCTAATTTAAAGAACATACCCCAAGAGATTAAAAAATGACAAAAGAGAATGGGTATATTTTAAGCATCAAACTCTACCCTCAGAAATAAACAACAGAAACACACTTACAGTCCTATGAGAAGAATCAATGATGCCATAGATTCGGCTTTTCACAAAATGCTTATTCGTTAATTGACACAATAAACTCTTACCAGGAGCTTTGCCAAGAAGCCTGTGCATAGCTCAGCAGGGTAAAGTTGAGGAGTGAATGAAAGAAAATTCAAGGGTAAGATAATTTTTTCTTTTCAAAAACTCTTTACAAATCTTTGAACATCCCCTGAGCTCCTATTTACCAGTCCCACTTGATCAGATCACCTGAAATTCCTTAGTTGTTCAGCATGGTTAGCTTCAGATTTAAAATCAAGTGTTAAAAAAAAATCAAGTGTTTGCCAAACTAGGTTCTTCAGCCTCATTCTCCACTGTACATGACTTTGGGTAACTGGATAAATTCAGAAAATAAAATTAATTTTTAGCTTGCATGATGAACTATTTGCTTTACAGATGAAGGAAGAGAGAGGAAATGATGGAGTGAGTGAAAGTATTATTCAATGCAAAGAAATGAATTCATAGTGTCCAGAATTTGAAACCAAAGGATATAGAATTTCAAAACTTGTGAAGTCGTTAAATTTTATGTTTTAGATCACAGACAATGGAGATTGCACTTCTCTTAAATAGAATTAACAGCTCTATCTGTTACATAGTCTCTCATTAAACCTTCGTGAATGCCTGGTTTTATCACAGTGGTTATAGAAACTTTAGGGCAGGTTGAAATTTGCTCTTAATTCCAAAATTCTTTATCCAACTGTTAGATTTTTTAAGGTAAAGGTTGCACTGTTTTCATTTCAGAACTACCATGCTTTCAGTGAGTGGTACCTTCCTTAAAGCGGACCACAGCAAATGGCTTTTAAAAGTTCAATTTAGCTTTGCATAATTTAAAGGCTCAGTACATAAAGCAGAGAATGAATTTTTAATTGACTTTATTTTTTAAGATTGTTAGTTTCATAGAAAAGGGGAAGGTGCAGCGATTCCCCATTGTCCCCCTGCCCCTGCTCATACATAACCTCTCCCATTATCAGCATCTCCTACCACGGTGGTACATTTGTTACAATTAATAAACCTGCATTGACACATGCTAATCACTCCAAGTCCATGGTTTACCTTAGGGTTCACTCCTGGAGTTGTACATTCTGTGGGTTAAGACAAAGGTGAGATGGTATATTACATACCCATTAGTATAACATCACACAGAGTGTTGTCACTGCCCTAAAAATTCCTCTGTGCTTCACCAATTCATCCCTCAGCCTTCTCCTGCCAACCCCTGACAACCACTTATTTTCATCCTGTCTCAGAAATAAACAACCAAAACACATTTACAGCCCCATGAGAAAAATCAGTGACTCCACAGACTCCGGCTTTCCACCAAATGCTGGAAGTGTTGGCTTTTCCAAAGATGTCAGGGAGCTGGAATTGTACAGTACGTACCTTCTTCAGATTGGTTCCTTTCACTTAGTAAAATGCATGTGAGGTTCTTTCATGGCTTGATAGCTCATTTTTTTTTTTTTTTCCTGGTGCTCAGTAATATTCCCTTGTCTGGGTGTAGTATAGTTTATCGATACATTCACCTACTGAAGAACATCTTGGTTGCTTCCAGGTTTTGGCCATTTTGAATAAAGATGATATAAACACACATGTGTCAAGTTTTTTCTTTGTGGACATTGGTTTTCAGCTTCTTTGGGTAAATACGAAAGAGTATGGTTGTTGTGGGCTTCCCTGATGGCTCAGTGAGTAAAGAATCCCCCTGCAATACAGGAGTGGGTTTGATCCCTGGGTTGGGAAGATCCCCTGGAGGAGAGCATGGCAACCCACTCTAGTTTTCTTACCTAGAGAATCCCATGGACAGAGGAGATGGGCAGGCTACAGCCCAAGGGGTTGCAAAGAGTTGGACACAACTGAGCAGCTAAGCATGCATGCATGTGGTTGTTGTATTGTAAGAGCATTGTTTACTTTTGTAAGAAACCACCTATCTTCCAAAATGGTATCCCATTATTTTCTTAACTTGCATTTCTCTGATAATGTGGGTTATATTTTCATATTATTTTTTATCTATATACATTCCTTGGTGAGGTGTCAAAGTCTTTGGCCCACTTCTTAAACAGATTATCAAACAATGTAACTTTTACAACCCCTCCATTAAATAAGTATAATTTCTATGTAAAAGAACCAAAGCCTTAGTAAAATTAAGTATCTTGCTTGAGGTCACATATCACCAACTTGAAGAAAGTAACACAAGTCAATTCTGTATGATCCCAAAACCCATGCTAAAATCACTATGCTTAAATGACTCCTATTCAAGAGACTGGAAATGATACATGGGTCTAAATCTGACTTAAACTAACATATGAAAGAATATTTAAAACTCAGATATAAACATTCCTCCAGAGAGAGGAGAAGGGCTGTGACTGGAGTTAATCACTAATCATGCCTACACAAGGAATCATTCCTACATATTACTTTGCCAACAAAGGTCCATCTAGTTAACTCTATGGTTCTTCCAGTAGTCATTACTCCAGTAGTCACTCCCAGACATTGCTCTCCATATTTCTTCATCTGGCTCTTCATATGTATCTTTGATCATCTGATTTAATACACTGGTAAGAGTATGGTATTTCCCCAAGTTCTTTGAGCGACTTCAGCAAGTTTATGAAATCTGGGAAGGTGTTGGTGTTCTAGGAACTTCTGATTTGTGGCCAGATCAATCAGAAATTGTGGGTAATCTGGGGACCTACTACTTTCAACTGGTATCTGAAGTAGAAAGGAAGCAGTCTTTAGGGACTAAGCCTTTAACCTGTGGGATCTACACTATCTCCAGGTGGATAGGACTAGAATTGAGTTAACACATAGGACAATCAGGCTTCCCTGGTAGCTCAGTTGGTAAAGAATCTGCCTGCAATGCAGGAGACCCTGGTTCAATCCCTGGGTCAGGAAGATCCCCTGGAGAAGGGAAAGGCTACACACTCCAGTATTCTGGCCTAAATAATTCCAGGGACTGTGTAGTCCATGGGGTTGCAAAGAGTTGAACACGACCAAGTGACTCTCATAGGAAAATCAGCTGATGTCACAGAAGATTGCTTGGTGTGGTGTACACCAAGCACACATTCTGTGTCCAGAAGTGTTAGAAATGAAGTGTACTATGCAAGTAGAAAAGAAAACATGCAGTGGGGAAAACTGGGTAGTTTTTCTAACAATTAGTAATTCATGCCTTTTCAGGGATGGAGCCAAAGACAAACATTAGAACAAGAGAGTCTCCTAGTGCTCTTTTTTTTTTTTTTTTTAGGAAATTACAAGGGTTTTAGGAGCTCTCTCTGTGCCAGGAACTGAGGGCAGAAACCAATTATCTCATACTGATATATACAACAACATGGATGAATTTCAAAGGCAGTATATGATTAAAAGAAGCTAGAGTTATACACGCTGTAGGATTCTGTTTATATGATACAGGCAAAAATTAAGGATGGAAAATAGGCCACTGATTGACAGTGCTGGGTGATAGCTGGAGAGAATGACTGCAGAGGGGCATAATAAAATAACCTTGGATGATGAAACTGTCCTGCATCTTGCTTGTGCTGGTGATTACATAACTGTAGGGCAAAACTCATAGAACTGTATTCTTAAAAGGGTAACTTGCTGTTTGTAAATTATACCTCAATTAAACATGCACATATTCCTTGAAGACCTGAGATATAAAGCTAAAGAAGGCAGCGTATTTATTAGTTACTCTATCTCTTTTTGTATTAGTTTACAAGGGCTGCCATAACAAATTACCACAAACTGGGGAACATAAGAAATATAAATTTATTTGTAGTACTGGAGGCTAGAAATCTGGAATCAGGAGAGGTGTCAGCTGGGCCATGATCTCTCTCTGAATGCTCTAGTGAGCCTGAAGACATTAGGTATTACCTCATCTTAAATGAACTAATTGTATCTATAAAGATTATATTTGTTATTGAACTCAGGTTCTGCTGCTCACCATTCAAACGCCAATACTCATGACAAGTGTTGGTAAAAAGGGAAGTTGTTTTAATCAGAAAATCTGGCAATCTGGGGAAAAGGTTGGACTCATGTCCCTAAACCAAGTCTAAATATTCTGTTCAGCCATGAAAGGTATTAAAGGAGAAAAGGGGAAATAATCTGAGGTAGCCATGAAAATAGGAGGTCAGATTCATCATGAGGTGGCCGATTTCTTCTGATCTTCGTGTGCATGCTATTTTGCCCACGTGGTCTGCTGGCAGATTTGCTAAGGGGGAGGTTGGGGGTAGAGAGTCAGTTCATTCTTCAACTGCTAAATTCATTTGTTGTTGTTGTTCAATCACTAAGTGGTGTCCAACTCTTTGTGATTCTATGAACTGCAGCATGCCAGGCTTCGCTGTCCTTCACTCTCTCCCGAAGTTGCTCAAACTCATGTTCCTTGAGTCAATGATGCCATCCAACCATGTCATCCTCTGTTGCCCCCTTCTCCTCATGCACTCAACGTGTCCCAGTATCAGGGTCTTTTCCAGTGAGTCAGCTGTTCACATCAGGTGGCCAAAGTATTGGAGCTTCAGCTTTAGCACCAGCCCTTCCAATGGATATTCAGGGTTGATTTCCTTTAAGATGGACTGGTTTGACCTCCTTGCTGTCCAAGGGACTCCCCAAAATCTTCTCTAGCCCCACAGTTTGAAGGCATCAATTCTTTGCCATTCAGCTTGTTTGTGGTCCAGTTCTCACATTTGTTCATTGTACATGACTACTCAAAAAATCATAGCTTTGACTCTACAGACCTTTGTCAGCAAAGTGATGTCTCTGCTTTTGAATACACTGTCTAGGATTGTCACAGCTTTCCTTCCAAGAAGCAAGCAACATTTAATTTTATGGCTGTAGTCATCATCCACATTGACTTTGGATACCAAGAAAATGAAATAAATATAAATATAAATTTTCTTTTATACTCCTTTTAATCTAGGAAAGGAATCAATAGATAAGGCAAGGCATGGTGTACATTCAGTAGAGCAGAAGTCAAGAGTTAGGTTAAATGTTACCTAGTGATCTCATTTTTATGCTTAACATTTAAGAGGAACAGATTAGGCAAGCAGGAAAGGGAAAAAAGAACTGCTTATATATTTTCAAATAAGGTTACATTATAAGATTCCAGGTGAATATGAAATTAGGGCAGGGCACTATATAACCTATGAAACTTCTACTGGAAACTATATACATTAAGTTATAGTTTCGATATGGTGATTTTATGTAGATATTTCCAGATATTTTTCTGTGCAATCAATTATCTTGAGAAATACCTGAACTGAGATTCTCATATCATAATGGTGTACAACAAATTTTAAATTGAGTAAGCATGTGAACAAGAAGGTTAGATACAGCATCCAAATGGAGCAGCTGGGGCACATTTGGCAAAGATTAAAACCTTCTAAAGAGATATTGCAAGAATATTTCAAATAATGCTCACTCATTTATGAAAGTGTCAGAGGACCATTTTATAATTGGTCAGAATTTCTGTGTAGCTTTTAAAAAGAAGCAGTAATTCCAGCAGTGCTGATTCAAATGGCTTCATTTGCCAGTTACCACAAATCCCATCTGGTTCTAGTAATCTGGCCAAGTCCATATAGGACAAATAATTATGGTGACATAATGCCTCCCTAAGAGGACATAAGCCTACTTTTTAATAATGTATCAATATTTCCTTATATTCACCAAACACTTATTTACAAATTCATGTTGCTTATATAAAAATTCAGTCTTAACTCTTCACCTCTGGGCACTAGCTTAAAGCAGATGTGATATTTTGGCCATTCCAAGCCTATGTCTCAAATGGTTACATGTTTCTACTATTTTTGTCTACTGGAGCCAAGCCTAAACAAATTAGGGCTAAAATACAGTACAATGAGAAACATACTGCCTATTCACCCAATCATTTTTATTGACAGTAACTTCCCAGATACGTTAGTAAGGCTCTTTTTGTCCAGGTGGTGCCAGCCAAGCTGACCCGCAAACATATGAAGACATCTGGTCAAGAAGAGCCAAGCCTGACTCAGATCGGCACACCTGCCTTGTTTATCCAAAGACATGTGAGCAAAAACAAATGATAATTGTTTTAAGCACAAATTTTTAAAATGGTTTGTCAATAGCAATACATAATATATTAATAAAATAGGGTTAAGAAATACCAATAAACACCATACAAGAGTATTTGATGAGTACCTGTTAGGTCAACATAGCTGTGTTTCCATGTTTATTTTAGTAGAAGAGACACATTGGGAGGGGGTGATTATTAGCACTTCATTAATCAAAATCAAAATATCCATAATCAATTATTTTTTAAACCCAATAGTCAATCATTTGCTTTCCATTGTGTGTTCACCCTTATATTTTTATTAAATTTAGATTCTGGAAAATGTTTCAGCTAAAAACAGAACTCATTATTTTTTCTCTTTGCTTTATCAATCGTACATCTCTTTTTTTGTTGTTTAAAATATGACTGAAAAGTTCTTGCTGATCCACCCAAAGACACCAGGATTCTTGGCCTCCAGAGTAGAAGAAGTCAACCCAGGGCCAGAGACGAGGCTTGATCGTTCAGAGCTTTTGTGTAATAAAGTTTTATTAAAGTATAAAGGAGATAGAGAAAGCTTCTGACATAAGCATCAGAAGGGGGTAGAAAGAGTACCCCCTTGCTAGAGTTAGCAATGGAGTTATATCCTCTCCAATGAATCCAAAGAATGTCTGGAGGTTGTAAAGACCTCAACAGACATACTCCCATAATTTACACTTTAAGATAACATCATTAGCCAGAAGGTTTAATCAAGAGACTGTCCTTAGGCAGGAAACATTATTGTTATATAATCCTTGTTTTGACTGTGTGGATCACAATAAACTGGAAAATTCTGAAAGAGATGGGAATACCAGACCACCTGATCTGCCTCTTGAGAAACCTATATACAGGTCAGGAAGCAACGGTTAGAACTGGGCATGGAAAAACAGACTGGTTCCAAACAGGAAAAGGAGTACATCAAGGCTGTATATTGTCACCCTGCTTATTTACCTTATATGCAGAGTATATCATGAGAAGCGCTGGGCTAGAAGAAGCACAAGCTGGAATCAAGATTTCCCAGAGAAATATCAATAATCTCAGATATGCAGATGACACCACCCTTATGGCAGAAAGTGAAGAGGAACTCAAAAGCCTCTTGATGAAAGTGAAAGTGGAGAGTGAAAAAGTTGGCTTAAAGCCCAACACTCAGAAAACGAAGATCATGGCATCTGGTCCCATCACTACATGGGAAATAGATGGGGAAACAGTGTCAGACTTTATTTTTTTGGGCTCCAAAATCACTGCAGATAGTGACTGCAGCCATGAATTTAAAAGACGCTTACTCCTTGGAAGAAAAGTTATGACCAACCTAGATAGCATATTCGAAAGCAGAGACATTATTCTGTCAACAAAGGTCTGTCTAGTCAAGGCTATGGTTTTTCCAGTAGTCATGTGTGGATGTGAGAGTTGGACTGTGAAGAAGGCTGAGCACTGAAGAACTGATGCCTTTGAAATGTGGTATTGGAGAAGACTCTTGAGAGTCCCTTGGACTGCAAGGAGATCCAACCAGTCCATTCTAGAGGATATCACCCCTGGGTGTTCTTTGGAAGGAATGATGCCAAAGCTGAAACTCCAGTACTTTGGTCACTTCATTTGAAGAGTAGACTCATTGGAAAAGACTCTGATGCTGGGAGGGATTGGGGGCCAGAGGAGAAGGGGATGGAAGAGGAAGAGATGGCTGGATGTCATCACCAACTCGATGGATGTGAGTTTGAGTGAACTCCAGGAGATGGTGATGGACAGGGAGGCCTGGCATGCTATGATTCATGGAGTCGCAGAGAGTTGGACATGACTGAGTGACAGAACTGAACTGAAGTGAATCCTTGTAATCAGATTGATTATATTCTTTGCAGCCAAAGATGGAGAAGCTCTATATAGTCACCAAAAACAAGACCTGGAGCTGACTGTGGCTCAGATAATGAACTCCTTATTGCAAAATTCAGACTTAAATTGAAGAAAGTAAGGAAAACCACTAGACCATTTAGGTATGACCTAAAACAAATCCCTTATGATTATACAGTGGAAGTGAGAAATAGATTTAAGGGATTAGATCTGATAGAGTGCCTGATGAACTATCGACAGAGGTTCATGACATTGTACAGGAGACAGGGATCAAGACCATCCCCATGGAAAAGAAATGCAAAAAAAGCAAAATGGCTGTCTGAGGAGGCCTTACAAATAGCTGTGAAAAGAAGAGAAGCGAAAAGCAAAGAAGAAAAGGAAAGATATAAGCATCTGAATGCAGAGTTCCAAAGAATAGCAAGAAGAGATAAGATAGCCTTCCTCACCAATCAATGCAAAGAAATAGAGGGAAAACAATAGAATGGGAAAGACTAGAGATATCTTCGAGAAAAATAGAGATACCAAGGGAACATTTCATGCAAAGATAGACTCAATAAAGGACAGAAATGGTATGGACCTGACAGAAGCAGAAGATATTAAGAAGAGGTGGCAAGAATACACAGAAGAACTGTACAAAAAAGATCTTCATGACCCAGATAATCACGATGGTGTGATCACTCACCTAGAGCCAGACATCCTAGAACGTGAAGTCAAGTGGGCCTTAGAAAGCATCACTATGAACAAAGCTAGTGGAGGTGATGGAATTCCAGTTGAGCTATTTCAAA
>NW_011494868.1:2140436-2153803 GCF_000754665.1 Bison bison bison | reverse complement strand
AATTAGATCTCTGGTTTTAGAAAAGGCAGAGGAACCAGAGATCAAATTGCCAACATCTGCTGGATCATGGAAAAAGCAAGAGAGTTTCAGAAAAACATCTATATCTGCTTTATTGACTATGCCAAAGCCTTTGACTGTGTGGATCCCAATAAACTGTGGAAAATTCTGAAAGAGATGGGCATACCAGACCACCTGACCTGCCTCTTGAGAAACCTGTATGCAGGTCAGGAAGCAACACTTTGAACTAGACATGAACAACAGACTGGTTCCAAACAGGAAAAGGAGTACATCAAGGCTGCATATTGTCACCCTGCTTATTTAACTTATATGCAGAGTACATCATGAGAAACACTGAGTTGGAAGAAGCACAAGCTGGAATCAAGATTGCCGGTAGAAATATCAATAACCTCAGATATGCAGATGACACCACTCTTAATGGCAGAAAGTGAAGAGGAACTAAAAAGCCTCTTGATGAAAGTGAAATAGGAGAGTGAAAATGTTGGCTTAAAGCTCAACATTCAGAAAACGAAGATCATGGCATCTAGTCCCATTACTTCAAGGGAAATATTTGGGGAAACAGTGGAAACAGTGTCAGACTTTATTTTTCTGGGCTCCAAAATCACTACAGATGGTGATTGCATTCATGAAATTAAAAAAAAAAAAAACACTTACTCCTTGGAAGGGAAGTTATGACCGACCTAGATAGCATATTCAAAAGCAGAGACATTACTCTGTCAACAAAGGTCCGTAGTCAAGGCTATGGTTTTTCCAGTGGTCATGTATGGATGTGAGAGTTGGACTGTGAAGAAAGCTGAGTGTGGAAGAATTGATGCTTTTGAACTGTGGTGTTGGAGAAGACTCTTGATAGTCCCTTGGACTGCAAGGAGATCCAACCAGTCCATTCTGAAGGAGATTAGCCCTGGGATTTCTTTGGAAGGAATGATGCTAAAGCTGAAAGTCCAGTACTTTGGCCACCTCATGCGAAGAGTTGACTCATTGGAAAAGACTCTGATGCTGGGAGGAATTGGGGGCAGGAGGAGAAGGGGACAACAGATGATGAGATGGTTGGATGGCATCACTGACTCGATGGACATGAATTTGGGTGAACTCAGGGAGTTGGTGATGGACAGGGAGGCCTGGCATTCTGTGATTCATGGGGTTGCAAAAGTCAGACAGGACTGAGCCACTGAAATGAACTGAACTGAACTGAATCCTTTAAAGACCAGAGTACTACCGTAATTTACATTTTAAGATAACAGGAGTAGCCAGAAGGTTTAATCCAGAGACTGTCCTCAGGCAGGATACATTATTGTTATATAATCTTAAGGATTGTAGAGGAAAAAAAAAGTTTGTCCTTTCTTCCTCCTTGAGAATTCCAGACCCCTCTGTCCTTGGGGACCTCTAGACTTCTTATCAACCTGCCTAGGAAATGATTCTCTCATGACCAGAGCAAAAGTACTAAGTGTTCATTGTAGCAGTATACACCTGAAACATGCAAGGGAAGCCACCAGAGCATATCATTCAGATTATGAGATGAAAAAATCAAGAGAGATAGAACTATCTTTCATTAAGTCAGGTGCACCTCTTTGTGTGCGTGTGTGTGTGTGTTTCTCTAGCCATCTATTGTAAAATGTTTCATTAATTATCTTTCCTTTTTACTCTTCACCTAAAATTAGTTCCAGGAATCGCATTGCAGTTGTATTCATTTTACAGCAATTCATTTGCACATTTCAGTTCATGAAAAAATTGTAACAGCTAAATTGTTTTCTGTCTTCCTTGATTGTAAAGGATTTTCAACCACAGATTATGCCTTCTATGCACCTTCTCGAACAAAAGAACACAAAACTCATCAGATATTTTGAAGACAAATCATAATGCTAGGAATGAAACATAACCACCTCCTGGCCAGCATGTGAAATTATTTCCTCTAGAGAACTGATCTTCTTTGTAGAATGGCATTTCATAATTATTATTTATTAGCAAGGTCTTTTCACATATAAAATGAAGATGCATGACAGTGCAAGATTGCTAACAGAGACACTATGGGATCATACTAGGTTTCTAAAAAAATTTTTAATGCAGGAAATATAGAGGTCTCTGAGAAAATAGGATTAACATTGATATCAAAAGCCCCTACCCAGTGTCCATAGTTCAAATCAAAGCTCCATGTTTAAAGGTCAGTTGCTGTTTGGTGATTGAAGTTTGACAAATAGACTGACATGGTCCGATTGCAAAAATCCTCATGTCTCCCTCACATTTGTGACATTAATTGACTCTTCTGCAGCTTCACAGAGGCCAAAGTTTGAATAAACCTTGGAATATGGGCTTCTTTACCATAGATATATTTACCATGGATATTGTCATTGCTTTATTAGTAGAACAACTTAAAAACGTTCTGCTTTACTTCTACATGCAAACTATAGCAATAATGAAAATAACTTTCTGAGCTGAAGAAATGAAAATAACAACCATAACAACAAAACCACATATTCAGTCATAGTCCTCCAAAGGTTCTATTTCCATTGTCCTTAAAATTTATGGGAATATTTTCAGACTGCTACTCATTGTTTTCAAGAATAAGGTCTTCTATTACAGAATCTGTGTAAATTTCAACATCTTTCTTCCAATTTTATTTTTCTGAAAATAAAATAATCTAAATATATCCTCCAGTCATTTTATTGCTTGGTTTGTCTTTCTGTAAAACTATCATCTCTTGTCATGCCCAACTCTTTTCCATTTGCCATAAAGTGAAGGGACCAGATGCCATGATCTTAGTTTTTCAAACATCTCTAGCAGTTTTAATTCTGCCATTGTTGTCCAGAATATGGCTCTAGCAGTGCAGATTAATCTTAGAAACTAAACGCAGATGTGCCAGGCAAAATTAACCCTCAACTAGGAGCATTTCTATAAAGAAAAATTGAAAGATCCTCAAAAGTTGGTCTCAGTTGGTCTCAGTTTTCCAACTTATGAAGTGTCATAACCTTTTCTTGATCCAAGATGCTTCTTGTTAAAGTATACCAGGGTGCATTTATGAGACTGTGCATGCATGCTTGTGTGCTAAGTTGCTTCAGTCGTGTCTGACTCTTTGCCATCCCATGGACTGTAGCCATTATATTCAGCATTATGCTTTAAAAAGTACTGCTTTTTAAAGCTTTGTATATTAAACGATTTTTCTTCACAGTATTTTCTTTCTTTTAATTGAGAGTGTTTCTCTACCTTATTTAACATTCTATAAACATTCAAGAAAAAGCAAATAAAAAAAGGATTGATATTTTAGAACGTCACTGTGGGGTGAGTTATTCTATTTGAAAAAGAGTGTGAAATTTAAAATTTTTGAGAAAGTTACAGGATAAATCCAATGCTTAACAAAATTTAAAAAGTATTATATGTTGTGGACTGATGAAAAACTAATGATAAAAGTTAAGTCCAGATGAAATGAAGACACTTAGACTGACATGAAAAGAGTACATAAAGTTCAGAACATAACTTCTGAGAGCTACCCAACAAACAAGCAAAAAGGCAAATGCAGAATTTAGTGAAGAGATTTATGCTGAGAATTAGGAAAAAAGTATAAAAGCTAAGGCTTTTGCTAATGTCTAATTCATGATGATCTGTATTAAGAAGGAGACATAATATAGAAACCTAGACATGACTAATTTTTGGCAGAAAACTAGGAGTAAAGTGTTAATAATGTTAAAATTCCAGATCAATCACTTATTTTTCCACTGGAGAAACACTTTCTTATAAAGAGATGCTGTGGATGGATGCCATAAGTCTCTGTTGAATATTATTGTAATGTTTGAATGAAAGTTTTATAGAATTTGAACATATCAACCAAGGAAGTCAGACCCATCATGCATAAATTTTCACATACATATAATACATATAAAATACATATCTTTGTCTAGAGGGTGCAGAGAAGGGAAGAAGGGAGTATAATGTAATATTCAAATCTCTATTGCATTTTTTCAGTAGATAAATATGTTCAATTTGTAAGCACTTGTGAAATGTTTTCTACCAATTAAAGATCTGTCACTTGAAGGAGGATAATATATTTATCATGTGCTTTAGCATGTATTTTGGGAATATTTATATAAATGTTTCAGCTATATTGCACATATATTACAAAAAAAATGAGACGGCAATTCACTTAAAAGTAGAATCTTGGCTTTCTTGAATCTACTTGCTACTCTTGAAAAAGCTTAAGTATAGACTTAAGAAGCTCCAAGAAGTGGATTCTATGTCTTAGTTGAAAAATTCTGTTCTTATCTGTGTAACTCAATTAACTAGTTAGAGCCAAATCTACAAATAATTATGGTAAATATTCTACAAACTCGTTTCATGGAGCTGGGTCACAATGTCCAAATTTAATACAATTCCTGTTTGTACTGCAATTGGTAGTTAGGTACAGAATATATTAGATCAGTCTTTCAGCTCAAACGAGTTACTATCCTTAATCTGGTATCTTTCACCTACAATCTGATAGTACTTTGCAGAGAGGTAGTTTATAGGTCGTTCAATACAATAAAAGAAAGTCATAATTTGATGCATGATTAAAATACATCTAACTTCACATAAGCTGATGATCTTCAGCTCTTCAAAATTTATCAAATTACCTAATATATCAGGTGTGGATGTAAGAGTTGGACTATAAAGAAAGCTGAGCATGGAAGAATTGCTGCTTTTGAATTGTGGTGTTGGAGAAGACTCTGAGAGTTCCTTGGACTGCAAGGAGATCCAACCAGTCCACCCTAAAGGAGATCAGTCTTAGTGTTCATTGGAAGGACTGATGTTTAAGCTGAAACTCCAATACTTTGGCCACCTGATGTGAAGAGCTGACTCATTTGAAAAGACCCTGATGCTGGGAAAGATTGAAGGCAGGAGGAGAAGGGAACACCAGATGATGAGATGGTTGGATGGCATCACTGACTCAATGGAGATGAGTTTGAGTAAACTCCAGGAGTTGGTGATGGACAGGGAGGCCTGGTGTGCTGTGGTCCATGGGGTTGTGAAGAGTCTGACATGACTGAGTGACTGAAATGAACAGAATATATCAGGTAATTTAGTTTTTACTTTTACTTTTAATTATTTTAGCATAGAAAATTCTTGAAAAGGAAGCTGATTTTTTTCAGCTGTTGATGCTGTTCTATATAGCACTACACCCAAAGGATAATACTCCCTTAATACTTAAGAATCCACAATGATTTTCAAATATTTACTTGGGTAAATATGAAAATACTCCTACTTGTTGCTATTTTTGACATATTAAGAGAAGAATGGAAATATTTCAATACATTGGTAGAATGCAGAGCCTTTAACCTATTAGGTCTTTATTCATACCTACTAAGAGGTAAAGGACTATAGAAAAAGTATATGAAAAAACACAAAAGTGGATTCTGTAGGGGGATTTAGAAAGTATGAAGACACATTTTTCTTTAATTCTTGCCTCCATAGAGAAAAAAACAAAGAAATCAATACATAAAAACACTAAATTGCAATATTTGTCAGAGATTTAGGTTCAGTTATGGGCTTCCCTGGTGGCTCAGAGGGTAAAGCGTCTGCCTGCAGTGCTGGAGACCTGGGTTCAATCCCTGGGTCAGGAAGATCCCCTGGAGAAGGAACTGGCAACCCACTCCAATACTCTTGCCTGGAAAATTCCATGGACGGAGGAGCCTTGTAGGATACAGTCCATGGGGTCCCAAAGAGTTGGACATGACTTCAGTTTCACTTTCACTTTAGGTTCAATTATAAGAAGCCTATGAAAGTGAAAGTGGAGAGTGAAAAAGTTGGCTTAAAGCTCAACATTCAGAAAAGGAAGATCATGGCATCCGTTCCCACCACTTCATGGGAAATAGATGGGGAAACAGTGGAAACAGTGTCAGACTTTATTTTTCTGGGTTCCAAAGTCACTACAGATGGTGACTGCAGCCATGAAATTAAAAGATGCTTACTCCTTGGAAGGAAAGTTATGACCAACCTAGATAGTGTATTCAAAAGCAGAGACATTACTTTGCCAACCAAGGTTCGTCTAGTCAAGGCTATGGTTTTTCCTGTGGTCATGTATGGATGTGAGAGTTGGACTGTGAAGAAGGCTGAGCTCTGAAGAGTTGATGCTTTTGAACTGTGGTGTTGGAGAAGACTCTTGAGAGTCCCTTGGACTGCAAGGAGATCCAACCAGTCCATTCTGAAGGAGATCAACCCTGGGATTTCTTTGGAAGGAATGATGCTCAAGCTGAAACTCCAGTACTTTGGCCACCTCGTGCGAAGAGTTGACTCATTGGAAAAGACTCTGATGCTGGGAGGGATTAGGGGCAGGAGGAGAAGGGGACGACAGAGGATGAGATGGCTGGATGGCATCACTGACTCGATGGACGTGAGTCTCAGTGAACTCTGGGAGTTGGTGATGGACAGGGAAGCCTGGCGTGCTGCAATTCATGGGGTCGCAAAGAGTTGGACACGACTGAGTGACTGATCTGATCTAATATCAATCTACTACTAGTTGGCTATACATTTTTGAACTAGAAATTTACCTTCTTGTTTCCTCATTTAAAATTAATTTATTTATAGATATTTGTTCCTTATATATAACAGAATGTAGTCATAAAGTGTCTGAACTCCATGAAATTGTGACACTCTAAGTTATCCTCTGGACTTTAGGGAAAAATAATATATGTATTTACATGAGCTCCTATGAAGGATATAATTAGCCAGAAACCAGTGGTGTTACTCTTGAGTGAATATCCCTCTCTTATGATTTCCTTCCTGTCTGTCCTGCCCATATGTAATTTAGAGTATGTGTATGTTGCTAAAGTACTATACTGTTACTTTAACACAAACACGTTCAACAATGCATAGGCTTTCTCAAGGGAAGTTGGTAACTATGCATTAAAGTAATGGAAACAATATGAAAATTTAATTGATTTTTTCACATTTTCCTTTCTGAATAAAGCTATCTTTTTATTTTTTAACTCACAAATCATGAAATGGATTCAATCATAATGAACATATAAAAGAAATCAGAATTATGAAAAAATAAATGAATTTGAGTAGACTACTTGAATCAAATACAAATTATTAAAGAGTGCCAAAAAAACAAAGGTCTGCCTTCAAAACTCATTGTAAAGATCATATGTTAAAGTTCAGAATAAAAATATCTCTTCCCAGAGGACAGTACAAATGACTCATGTCTTTAAACTGTCCAGGAATAACCCCAGAAGTCAGCCTAATAAAACATACTGAGAGGTACTTAAGTTATTGAAGTTAAATTTCTCCATACTAGAATTTGGGGAGGAATTAATCACTTTAAGCTATGATCTTTTTCACTGTAACAAAAACTTGTGATAGTGAAGTATGAAGAGAAGATTAGTCTCTCATTTTATTGAAGATCAGACCAAATATAGAGTAATCAATAAGCACATGGGCTGTTTGTGTGTGCACATGTGTGTGAACGCATGGAAGTCTGTGTGTGATATGTTTTTTGAATTTTCTCTATAAACTTCTTTAAATCAGTTTAAAATGACCAAGCCAGCCTTCTGATGATTTCTTATCTTAGATGTATTCATTTCATTTCAGTTATCAAAAGCATAGTGCGCTCATAAATTAACTGAGATTTAAGTCCAGTTTCAACAGAATGTAAACCAAAAATAACAGACAACGTTAACATAGATTGTAAGGCCAACATCTTTCTTAGGGTGTGGGAAGCAGTGAGGAGATGAAACAAATCTGGTAATTCTCATCCAAAGATAGAATTACCCAGTGACCTTAGTACTAAAAGAGGGCTTGGGTGGAAGAAAGAGTTAGAACTCAACTTAGCAATTTCACTTGACTGACACATTCGTCAGTGTCTTTTATGATCCAGCTGACCCACTTTGATGGACACCCCAGCTGTATTTCCAGGCTCTAATGAAGGGTTGTTATGTTGCACTACTCAAGTCTGGAGCAATCTTACATTTAATATCGTGGGTTAAACAGGACCGAAGCAAGTGTTGGATGAAACTGTTTTTTGTTTTGTCACCAAGACTGATCTTATTACTTGCCTTTGAGCTGTTGAAAGAAAATCTTAGAGATAATTTTAAACTTTTTATAGCTTGCCTGTAACTTTGACCCTACAGGATGAGAAACGACTGTGATATTGTTCAAGATTATTGCCATTTGACAATTTTTGTCAAAATAGTGAAGATTCCAAATGTCTCTGTCTGCACTTGACATGGATAAATCTGCAGGCATTTATTCCCGTGGGAAACAATTCCAGAGAGAGTTGATCGTATTTAATATTTCAAGACTAATTAATTAGAGTAGGACTTAGGTTGCAGCTAATAGTTACAGTGATTGATAATGAAGTTCATTTTCTACTGAGGACCAAACAGGCTTTTAGCTGTCAAGATTAAGCACAATAATTATGCTGCAGATTTTTATAAACTTTCTCTTGAGCTAGCTGTTGTAATAAATAGATGAAGCTCAAATCATGACCGAACCCTGTGGCTATAGGTCAAACTCCTTTTAGTAGAAATACTATGTAGGCTTTAGTTGGCTCCTTTTTTCTTCATTTTCCATTCCAAATATTGTCCTCCCCTCCCAGAGAACTGTATGTTGTTGTCTTCTCTACTCCAGTGGTTCTCCATCCGAGCTATGGAGAAGTAATTTGATTATATTCTCTTAAAATGGACTTGAAAAATCAACTTAGACTGAAATGGACTTGAAAAATCAGACATAAACTAGTCACCTGGATTAAGAGAAGGGGCAGAAGAGGGCTAGGAGACTTTTCCCTGGGGTCACTACACTAGGAACATTTGAGAAGGACAATTGCATTGAGCCTCCCTACACTTCCCCTGCAGAATCTCTACCCAGTACAGTTCTTGCCTCTAAATTGGCTACTGCATTCCCAGGTTATTTCTGCAGGGTATTTATTTCTCCTAATAGGGGTCCTTGAAGGCTCAGGTGTGCTTGGTTAAATTTTCTGATGCCAGAAGCCAACTAATTGAACTTGTTAATCTTTAGGGTCTGGTTTTCCCTGTGGGAAAAAAAGTGTTCCTTTTAAATAATATAGTACTCAAAGACACACACATTTACTCAACTTACTGAATCTTATGGAAAACAAACAGCTTGAATCTAAGTTTCTTTGAACACTATTTCCCAGAATGAATGTGGAAACTATTTCACATCCTTCTGAAGTCATGGGAAATAAAAAGGATTCTATTTTTATAATTATGTGTTCAATAAATCACAAGATTGGCCTCTTTGCAAAATAAACGCCATAGGTGAC
The DNA here is from genome assembly GCF_000754665.1 of Bison bison bison. NCBI lineage: Eukaryota > Metazoa > Chordata > Mammalia > Artiodactyla > Bovidae > Bison > Bison bison. The sequence continues at coordinate 2,144,541 of NW_011494868.1, read as the reverse complement.
ATGAAAGTGTAACTTATCTTGAACAAGTGGAGATCATAAGAAAATAACTTGTTGTTTTATGCCTTTTATAGAGTGGATTCCATTTCATACAATCATAAAGTTAAATAAACATGTTCTTTTTATATTTACTTTGCAATTATTTATGAAACACTGTGCGTACTCACTCAGTCATATCCAACTCTTTGTGACCCATGGACTGTAGCCCGCCAGTCTCCTCTGTCCATGGGATTCTCCAGGCAAGAATACGGGAGTGGGTTGCCTTGCCCTCCTCCAGAGGATCTTCCCAACCCAGGGATCAAACCAGGTCTCCCACATTGCAGGTGGATTCTTTCCTATCTGAGCCACCAGGGAAGTCCTGGATAGTAATATGAAGCACTAGATAGCAATAATAAAAGCACTACCAAAATTTCATAAGCATGTATTAATTGTCAGGCAGTATATTTAAAAATTGCTACACATTGGTTTGTGGTACCTGTATATTTCATTATGGAGTAAATAATTAATATGCGACCCCATAGACAGCAGCTCACCAGGCTCCTCTGTCCCTGGGATTCTCCAGGCAAGAACACTGGAGTGGGTTGCCATTTCCTTCTCCAATGCATGAAAGTGAAAAGTGAAAGTGAAGTCGCTCAGTTGTGTCCGAATCTTAGCGACCGCATGTACTGCAGCCCACCAGGCTCCTCCATCCATGGGATTTTCCAGGCAAGAGTCCTGGAGTGGGGTGCCATTGCCTTCTCCGATATTGAGGCTAAGTCATACTAATCTAAATGGTATACTTCACATTCACACAGCAATGACATGGCGGAGATGGGGTTTGAATCTGGGTGTTCGGGACTCCAGGTGCCATGACGCTTCCCTGCGTGCCACACCCAGTATTAAGTGTGTATATCCAAAACTGAACAATGGAGCATGATGTTTTGTATAAGGTTATCTGTGCTTCAGAAGAGAAAAAAAAAAAAATAGAACACCTGAACACCTAACTTAGGTGTTCCTTAGGGTTAAGAAGATTGCTAAGGGAAGGAGACATTTACAGCAAGAACCAAAAAAACGACCAGGATTAGACACTGTGGGAGGGCAGGGTGGTTTCATTAGTCAGGGTCCAAAAGGAGATGGAGCATATCCACAAAATAGGATTATTTAAGGGTAGTTTAATGAAAAGTTACTTACAAAATGTGGGTATGGTATACAGAAGTCACAGGAATAATATGATATTGCAGGACTGGTAATATGAGTGAGTGCCATGAATGAGAAGGTGGGAGTCCTTCATGAAGGGTGCCTTTTTCTGGAGCCAGAGCCCCTCAGTTCATGTGCATAGGTGTGGTATGATGCGATGCAGCAGGGGAGAGGAGGAAGAATCAATCTTTATCCTCTCCTCAATCATCAGTCTCCATTCTCTAATTTTCTGGTGCTGTACTTCACTGACCAAGCCCAGCTGAAATCCAGAGGGCATAACACCCATGAACATCATCAAAACAGAGCCTACCCCGGAGACACTCCACAGTGGGAAGGTTCACTGTACCTAGCATGGGAGTGTAGCAGAATCTTTGCAGACAGAAGAAACAGAAAGTGAGAGTCAAAGAATGAGATGTCTCCTGACCCTATTGATCTCACTGACTGTATTCAAGTAGTTACCTATTCAGACCACTCTCTCCACATTCCACCTTCTGGAGGAGGACAAGAAAGCACTGAAGCTAGCATTTGTGAAGCATCTACAATGTGTCGGGTCCTGGTCTTTACCTGAGATATAGGAAGATGAATTGCATCTGCTGATTCATGCATCTACCTGGTGAAGCAAGAGAGCAAGGATTACTACTGTTCCCTGAAACTTCGAAAGTAAAGAAACACGCACAGCGCTCAGAGAGGTCAAATTACTGATTTAAGGCATGTTAGAGATGAAGCTGAGGGCTTGCTGCCCAGGCGGACCACGATTCCATCGCACACACCTCGTCTACTGCTGAAAGGTACATGTGGCCTTTGGCAAAGGGGACAGAGGAAATATGACCGGGGCCAGAGCCTTAGAGACAGTGGAGCAGAGGGGTTGCTTGTGCAGGGCTTTGGGACAGGCTACCTGGGGCAGAATCCCAGCAGTGCCATGTATTAGCTATAAAACATCGGTCCAAGTTGTCTTCACCTAAAATGGATAAGCATATTATGCTGAGTCATCCCGAGATACCGCCCAGTTCCTCGGTGATGGCCTCCCACCTATTAGCAGATGAGTCCAGAAACTGATGCACAAAAGCGCATGCTAGTAGGGCTTCCCTGGTAGCGCAGTGGATAAGAACCCACCTGCCAGTGCGGGAGACACGGGTTTGACCCCTAGCCAGGAAGATTCCACGTGCCTCAGAGCAACTAAGCCTGAGCACCGCAACTGCTGAATGTGTGTGCTGCAACTTCTGAGCCCGCACGCTACAACTGCTGAAGTCCAAACACGGCAAGGAAGCGTAGCCCCGTGCTCGCCACAGCTACAGAAAGCTCATGGAAAGCAGAAAAGATCCAACACAGTCAAATAAATAAAAGTGTTTTTAGAAGTACATGCTACTAAACCCCAGGAACACTTCTGTGCGTACCCAGGTAGTCAAAATCTCGTGTTAAAACCACAAGTTCCAAGGACCTTTCATGATTTGAAGCCACCATGTGGAATATTAGAAAATAAATTCACTAAGATATTTAAGTTCTAAATGTCCAGCATTGTATTAATAAATAGCCTTGAGAAACATACAAAAATGGAAAGTGACTTCACTATCAACTAATATTTGATTAAATTACAACTTTATAAATATCTGTTAATTATTCTCTCTCTGAGAGGACTTCAAGTCATATAGATGTTTGACAAATATTAACTCTAAGTTTGCTTCTTGCATAGAATTTGGCTACATCAACACATTCCTTTAAAGAATAAAACCACTTGCTGAGGCTAAAACCATTTATTGAGGCTTCGATAAAACAAAGTTTTATTGTTGCTGTTATTTCTAACTGTCCTAGCATTGTAATGGGATGCTATTTGTTAGGATTTAAAATAAAGTTTCAAATTTTAACTTGATATAAAATTTTAAAATATAAGGAGATATAAAAAGAAATGTTATTTTTTTCAAATAAAGATATCTTTACTCTCCTAATCCTCACATAATAACCAAGACACATGAAGTAAGCAGAGTGGAAGCAAAATCAAAGGAAAAAAATAGAACTGAAGAAGCCATTTAAATAAAAACAATTCAAAAAGATGCAGAATGAAAATATAGCTGGTCTAATGGATGTTGCCCTGCTTCATTCTGTATTCCAAGCAGGGCAAAGGCTAATAGAGTTTTGCCAAGAGCATGCACTGATCATAGCAAACACCCTCTTCCATCAACACAAGAGAAGACTCTACACATGGACATCACCAGATGGTCAGCACCAAAATTAGGTTGATTATATTCTTTGCAGACAAAGATGGAGAAGCTGTATATAGTCAGCAAAAACAAGACTGGGAGCTGACTGTAGCTCAGATCATGAACTCCTTATTGCCAAATTCAGTCTTAAATTGAAGAAAGTAGGGAAAACCACTAGACCATTCAGACATGACCTAAATCAAATCGCTTTTGAATATACAGTGAAAGTGAGAAATAGATTTAAGGGTCTAGATCTGATAGATAGAGTGCCTGATGAACTACGGAATGAGGTTTGTGACATTGTACAGGATTCAGGGATCAAGACCATCCCCATGGAAAAGAAATGCAAAAAAGCAAAATGGCTGTCTGGGGAGGCCTTACTAATAGCTGTGAAAAGAAGAGAAGCAAAAAGCAAAGGAGAAAAGGACAGATATAAACATCTGAATTGCAGAGTGCCAAAGAATAGAAAGGAGAGATAAGAAAGCCTTTCTCAGCGATCAATGCAAAGAAATAGAGGAAAACAACAGAATGAGAAAGACAAGAGATTTCTTCAAGAAAATTAGAGATACCAAGGGAACATTTTATGCAAAGATGGGCTCGATAAAGGACAGAAATGGTATGGACCTAACAGAAGCAGAAGATATTAAGAAGAGGTGGCAAGAATACACAGAAGAACTGTACAAAAAAGATCTTCATGACCCAGATAATCACGATGGTGTGATCATTCATCTAGAGCC
>NW_011494868.1:2139861-2140252 GCF_000754665.1 Bison bison bison | reverse complement strand
ATTGTCCATGAACTTCCAGATGTTCAAGCTGGTTTTAGAAAAGGCAGAGGAACCAGAGATCAAATTGCCAACATCCACTGGATCATGGAAAAAGCAAGAGAGTTTCAGAAAAACATCTATATCTGCTTTATTGCCTATGCCAAAGCCTTTGACTGTGTGGATCCCAATAAACTGTGGAAAATTCTGAAAAAGATGGGAATACCAGACCACCTGACCTGCCTCTTGAGAAACCTATATGCAGGTCAGGATGCAACAGTTAGAACTGGGGGCATGGAACAACAGACTGTTTCCAAACAGGAAAAGGAGTACATCAAAGCTGTATATTGTCACCCTGTTTATTTAACTTATATGCAGAGTACATCATGAGAAATGCTGGGCTGGAAGAAACACA
>NW_011494868.1:2136820-2139761 GCF_000754665.1 Bison bison bison | reverse complement strand
CACAAGCTGGAATCAAGATTGTCGGGAGAAATATCAATAACCTCAGATATGCAGATGACACCACCCTTATGGCAGAAAGTGAAGAGGAACTCAAAAGCCTCTTGATGAAAGTGAAAGTGGAGAGTGAAAAAGTTGTCTTAAAGCTCAACATTCAGAAAACTAAGATCATGGCATCTGGTCCCATCACTTCATGGGAAATATTTGGGGAAACAGTGGAAACAGTGTCAGAGTTTATTTTTCTGTGCTCCCAAATCACTGCAGATGGTGACTGTAGCCATGAAATTAAAAGACGCTTACTCCTTGGAAGGAAAGTTACAACCAACCTAGATAGCGTATTGAAAAGCAGAGATATTACTTTACCAGCAAAGGTTCGTCTAGTCAAGGCTATGGTTTTTCCAGTGGTCATGTATGGATGTGAGAGTTGGACTGTGAAGAAAGCTGAGTGCCGAAGAATTGTTGCTTTTGATCTGTGGTGTTGGAGAAGACTCTTGAGAGTCCCTTGGACTGCAAGGAGATTTAACCTGTCCATTCTAAAGGAGATCACCCCTGGGTGTTCTTTGGAAGGAATGATGCTAAAGCTGAAACTCCAGTACATTGGCCACCTCATGCAAAGATTTGACTCATTGGAAAAGACTCTGATGCTGGGAGGGATTTGGGACAGGAGGAAAAGGGGATGACAGAGAATGAGATGGCTGATTGGCATCACTGACTGGATGGACTGGAGTTTGAGTGAACTCCGGGAGTTGGTGATGGACAGGGAGGCCTGGTGTGCAGTGATTCATGGGATCACAAAGAATTGGACATGACTGAACGACTGAACTGAACTGAATGGTTGTTGATAACCTTAGAATTATAGATTATAAAACACATCTGCCTTTGGAATCTTCAAAATGATTTTAGTTCCTTTTCTGAAATTACACATACTTTTTTAATTGTTTGCTGGTCCGAAGGAATTTGCTCTTGCTTTTATCAATATTTGACTGTTTTGGAGTGTAGAAACTAGAGAGGGAGGTACTTTTTTATTTTTATTTGTTCCCTGTTAATTTTTGTTCTTAGTTTTTTCTTTTCTGGTGCCAAGATTTGTTTTTAGCCAAGTTTCTTTTTCCTATTAATGACTAATTCAATCAGAAATGAGTGGATCAACTTAAAAAAACTAAATATCTTTAGATCTAAATCAAATTTTATTTGCTTTGAACTTGAAGTGAGAGCTTTAGATTAGCTGGAAAAACATTGTCTTTCTTCTATTTATGAAATGCTCTATTTTCACACTCTTTGGTTCCCAGCAAGGATGAGCATTCATGCCTCAAACTACAGTTTTAAGACTTATTATTTTCCACTATAACTCTTGCCCAAGTTTGTCGTATGCTGAGTCTATCATTCAGCAACTAGGGTTTCAACTTTTTATTAATACAAACTGACAAATAAGTGTTTGCATTTGTTCATCTACCCATAAGTATTTGAAATCCTTGTGGATAAGATTTATGCCCTGATCTTCCTTGAACGAGTCTTCCTTGAATCACAATTTCGAGTACACAGTTTCCTAAGATGTTGCATGGAGCAGATTTGACAGTCAGTAAAATTTATTGAACAGATCTACTATCATCATGGATTTTGCACATTATTTTTCTCAAGCATTCCCCAAGAATATGGGGTTAGAAAAATAGTTTTCAAAATATTTTATTTTACAACAGACTTCATATATTGATTTTAATAGTATTTATCTCTTCAGCTTATATTAAAAAAAAGGTAAGAGGTATAAGGTAAAAATATTACCAACCATTCCTTTCTTCAGAGATAAATATAATTTTCTGTAACACATCTATCTCTGAAAAGTGAAGTCGCTCAGTCATGTCTGACTCTTTGCAACTCCATGGACAGTAGCCTATCAGGCTCCTCTGTCTGTGGAATTTTCCAGGTAAGACTATTGGACTGGATTACCATTTCCTTCTCCAGGGGATATTCCCAACCCAGGGATTGAAACTGGGTCTCCTGCATTGCAGGCAGATGCTTTACCATCTGAGCCACCTGTAAAATTATGCCTTACAATCATAATACCTTATAATCTTTTTAGGTGTTAGATACTGGATGTTTAAGGCTTCCCAGGTGGCTCAGTGATAAAGAATCCCCTTGCCAATGCAGGAGACATGGGTTCAATATTTGGGCTGGGAAGACCCCTGGAGAAGGAAATGGCATCCCATTTGAGTATTCTTGCTAGGGAAATGCCATGAACAGAGGAGGTTGACATGCTACAGTCTGTGGGGTTGTAAAAAAGTCAGACACAACTTAGGGACTAAACAACAGCAACAACAATGTTGGGTACCAATACTTCAGTTCAGTTCAGTTCAGTTCAGTCACTCAGTCGTGCCCAAATCTTTGCGCCCCGTGAACCGTAGCACACCAGGCCTCCCTGTCCATCACAAACTCCTGGAATCCACCCAAACCCATGTCCATTGAGTCAATGATGCCATCCAACCATCTCATCCTCTGTCGTCCCCTTCTCCTCCTGCCCCCAATCTTTCCCAGCATCAGGGTCTTTTCAAATGAGTCAGCTCTTCCCATCAGGTGGCCAAGGTATTGGAATTTCAGCTTCAACATCAGTCCTTCCAATGAACACCCAGAAGTGATCTCCTTTAGGACAGACTAATTGGACCTCCTTGCAGTCCAAGGGATGCCACAGTTGAAAAGCATCGATTCTTTGACACTCAGCTTTCTTTATAGTCCAACTCTCACATCCATACATGACAACTGGAAAAACCATAGCCTTGACTAGACAGACCTTTGTTGACAAAGTATTGTCTCTACTTTTTAATATGCTGTCTAGGTTAGTCTTAACTTTCCTTCCAAGGAGTAAGCGTCTTTTAATTTCATGGCTGCAATCACCATCTTGCAGTGATTTTGGAGCCCCCCAAATAAAGTCAGCCACTGTTTCCACTGTTTCCCC
>NW_011494868.1:2133744-2136720 GCF_000754665.1 Bison bison bison | reverse complement strand
TTCTGAATGTTGAGCTTTAAGCCAACTTTTTCACTCTCCTCTTTCACTTTCATCAAGAGGCTCTTTAGTTCTTTACTTAGGTTAAATTAAATGTCTATTTTACCTTTCTTTAAGCCACAGACATATACTTAACACCTACTGTCTACAAGATGCCTTGAAACATGTTTTATATATGCAATTGATTTTTATATATTGACCATATATCTTTTGCTCTTGCTAAACTTGCTTGTAAGTTCTAGAAATTCATTGTATATTTTTTTCTTTCAGATTACTCTATGTAAACAGCTACATTGTCTGCAAGTAGAGTCTATTTCATTTCTTCCCTTCACATCTGCATGTTTTATTTATCTTGCCTTGTTGATCTGGGTAAGATTTCCTGCATAACGTGATGAAGAGTGGTGAGTTTGGAGACACTTGCCTTGTGACCAAACTTCAGGGAAAAATATGCTTTCACCATTTCATCTACTGTTATCTAAAGCTCCTTGTAGGTTGTCCTTCAGTTCAGCTCAACCACTCAGTTGTGTCTGACTCTTTGCAACCCCAGGGACTGTGGCACGCCAGGCTTCCCTGTCCATCACCAACTCCCAGAGCTTGTTCAAACTCATGTCCATTGAATCGATGATGCCATCCAACCATCTTATCCTCTGTTGTCTTTACAAGCTTAAGAATGTTTCCTTCCATTCCTAACTGCCAAGTGTTTTTTATCATGAAGGTATTGATTTTGGCAAATGATTTTTTTTTTCTCTGTCTATTGAATTGATCTTATTTTCTTCTTCAGTTTGGTGTGAATTACACTGATTGATGGGAGAAGGTAATGGCACCCCACTCCAGCACTCTTGCCTGGAAAATCCCATGGACGGAGGAGCCTGGTGGGCTGCAGTTCATGGGGTCCGAAGAGTCGGACACGGCTGAGTGACTTCCCTTTCACTTTTCACTTTCCTGCACTGGAGAAGGAAATGGCAACCCACTCCAGTATTCTTGCCTGGAGAATCCCAGGGATGGTGGAGCCTGGTGGGCTGCCGTCTATGGGGTCGCACAGAGTTGGACACGACTGAAGCGACTTAGCAGCAGCAGCAGCAGCAACACTGATTGATATTGAATGGTAAATTAGCCTTGACGTTTGGTCAAGATGTATTTTTTAAAAAGATTGCTGTGTTTAATGAGGGTATTTTCTTTTCTCTTCATAAAGAGTACGCTTTAACTAGCATTTTGTCTTTCTTTGGTTTTGATATTGAGGTAATACTGGCCTCAGAAAATGAGTTGGGAAGAGTACCATGATCTTCTATTTTCTGGAAAAGATTGAGTAGACTTGGCATTATTTTTTAAATGACTCAAAATTGACCAATAAAATTATAGTGACCTTGAGTTTTCTTTGAAGTATGAATTCATTGTATTTAATAAATAAAATAATTCAAATTATCTTTCTTCTTAAGTGAATATTGATAAGTGTGTTTTTTTCAATGATTTGATTCATTTTATCTATGTTGTATAATTTGTGAGCAGATAAGTGCTCTTAGTCTTTTCATTATCTTTTTAGTATTTGTAGATTCTATAGTCATTTTCCAATTTCAATCCTGCTATTGGTAAATTGTATCTGGCTAAAGGTTAATCAATTTATTGAACTTTCAGAAAATTAGCTATTGGTCTCAGAGATTTTGCTTGAGAGATCTTTTTTTATTTCCATTTTTATCTCAGTAATTCATTTTTGATTGCTTTGGATATAATGTGCTTTTGTTTTTCAAGTTTCTTATGATATAAGCATAGATTATTGACTTGAAAACCATTTATCTTATTTTCTTGTTTCAATGCTATGAATTTTATTCAAGCCCTTTTTAACTGATTCAAATTTTGATATGTTGCTATTCATGTTATTTGTGTTGTTATTCTTTTTATTCAGTTCAAAATATTTCTAAAATATCTTGAGAGTTTCTTTTGTATCGATGTTTAAAAGTGTTTTATTTATTTTACTCCCCATGTGGTTGGAGATTTCTCTATGATCTTTCTGTTATTAGTTTCTCATGTAATTTTATTATGGTTAAAGAATACACTTTCATGGCTTATATCCCATTATGTTTATAAAGACTTATTTACAAGATTGTTATCTGTCTTATTAAGGACACATGCACACTTTAAATGAGTGTGTATTCTACAATTGTTTATTGCAGTGTTCAATAAATAAGTCAGGTCAAGTAGGAGAATAGTGTTGCTTAGATCATCTGCTGCTGCTGCTGCTAAGTCACTTCAGTCGTATCCGACTCTGTGCAACCCCAGAGACAGCAGCCCACCCGGCTCCACTGTCCCCGGGACTCTCCAGGCAAGAACACTGGAGTGGGTTGCCATTTCCTTCTCCAATGCATGAAAGCGAAAAGTGAAAGTGAAGTCGCTCAGCTGTGTCTGACTCCTAGCGACCCCATGGACCACAGCCCACCAGGCTCCTCTGTCCATGGGATTTTCCAGGCAAGAGTACTGGAGTGGGGTACCATTGCCTTCTCTGTTAGATCATCTATATTTTGAAAATTCTATAATTTTATCTTCTATCAGTTACTGAGAAAGGAATATTCAAGGATCCATAAATAACTGTGGATTTGTCCTTTTGTCCTTCAAATTATATAAGTTTGTCTCAAAACTTATAGTTATACACATACTTATATATAGTTAGATTCATTTTCATTTTATGAATTTGCTATGTTTTCCTGGTGAGTTGATCTTTTATCATTACGTAACACCATTCTTTTATCTTGGGCTTTTTCAGTAGTCATGTATGAATGTGAGAGTTGGACTATAAAGAAAGCTGAGCACTGAAGAATTGATTTTTTCAAACTGTGGTGTTGGAGAAGACTCTTGAGAGTCCGCTGGACTGCAAGGAGATCCAACCAGTCCATTCTAAAGGAGATCAGCCATGGGATTTCTTTGGAAGGAATGATGCTGAAGCTGAAACTCCAATTCTTTGGCCACCTGATGCAAAGAGCTGACTCA
>NW_011494868.1:2131863-2133552 GCF_000754665.1 Bison bison bison | reverse complement strand
GCTGGGAAAGATTGAGGGCAGGAGGAGAAGGGGATGACAGAGGATGAGATGGTTGGATGGAATCACCAACTCAATGGACATGGGTTTGGGTAAACTCTGGGAGTTGGTGATGGACAGGGAGGCCTGGTGTGCTGCAATCCATGGGGTCACAAAGAGTCGGACACGATTGAGCTACTGAAATGAACTAAACTGAATATTTTTTCTTCTAAAGTCTACTTTGTCTGATATTATTAACAATACAGCAATTCTAAGTTTTTAAACATTTGTGTTTATATTATATATATATTTTACCCATTTGCTTAAAATTATTTATGTAATTTTGAGTAAACATGTTTATTTTAGATAGCACATAGTTTTACTTTCTTTTTAAAAATCCAATCTGACAATCCCAATAATTGTCATATTTATCGCATTTACATGTCATGTAATCTTAATATTTTGGGATGTATGTTAATAAGCCAATTTATAATTTGGTCTATTGTTTTCTTTAGTCTGGTTTTTCTTCTTTTTCTTCTAGCCAGCATTCTTTCAGTTAATTTGAATGTATTTTTAGTAATATATTTGTTGATGGACAATCAGTGAACAATCTATAATAGGAATAGAAAAGAGTTTAACTGGGCCAAACTGAGGACTATAGCCCAGGTAACACAGTTTCAAGAAGCACTTGAACTATGGTCCACTGGACTACAAAATGAGGGATGCTTAAAGGCAAAAACAGCAAAATTACATAAGTTTTCTGCCAAAAATTATAATTGGGGTTGGCAAGAAATAATGGTGTTTATTAACTAATGTCTGTTGAGGTCTGAAATGGTTACTAGTTACAAGGGGAGAACTTGAGACCGTAAAGTTGTATCTGGTAGCTAGCAGATGCTGTTTTGAGAGCAATTGATGGTGTCCTTCAATCTGATGTGGTTCAGAAAGTTTAAGTTCTCAGTGATGCAAAAACATGTCTGAAACCATATTCACAATGACTATGTGGCTCCATTTTGGATGCCTATACCATAATTACAGCCTTTTGATTTGTAAATGCATTCTTTTCTTTACCTGCCGGGGACCAGCCCCGGCTGATCCAGGGTATTCGAAGGAGAGACGGCGTAGGCGAAGATCAGGAAACAATTGCTTAATTAAACGTTAATTAAGGATATAAAGAGTAATAGAATGAGGATAGCTCAGTAAAATTCAGTGAAGAAAAGAGGCTGAAATAAGGATAGCTCAGTGAGGAAATTCAGTGGAGAAAAGAGGCTGAATAATTCAGCCAGAAGGTAAGAGAAAGAACGACATGGTGAGACCAAGTTTCGGTGAACAAGGCCCGTACTTTATTTTCCAAAGTAGTTTTTATACCTTAAGTTATGCATAGAGGATAATGGGGGAAGGGGTAGAGTCAGGCAGCAAGCCAGGCTTTCTTCCTGCAAACTTAGCATATGCAAAAGTTAGGTGATTTGCATCATCTTCTGGCCCGGAGGCCTGTTAACAATTTAAGACCCTTTCTTCAGAAAACTTATTTTTCTCTAAAGGTGATTGGTCAGGAGCCACCCTCCAAAAGCATTAGATAAAGTTGCATTCCTACAGAGCAAAGGTGTGGTGGGCTATAACAAGAAAAAGAATTAACTCAAGGGTCCCAGGTTACAAACATTAAAGCTACTACTTACACCAATTATATTAATCAATACACTGCCAGGGACACAGCAG
>NW_011494868.1:2130692-2131763 GCF_000754665.1 Bison bison bison | reverse complement strand
TGTCACACCCAGGAATTATTAACTGGAGCTGTAAGCTAACTCTTTTTTCAGAGAGGTAGTGGGGGACAGCCCCCTGTAAAGTCAGAGGTGTAGGTGAAAGCACAAAGCAGAAAGTAGGCAGACTCTGGTTTTGGGGGTAGATGCTCGAGAATTTCCAGGGGGACTCCTGAGGCTTGATCCCGCCTTTGCGTATGCCAAGCCTCCTTCCTCATGACCTTTGCCACGGGCGGAGCTCACTCCCCGCACTTTAATGGTTAAAGCAGATGTGCAATGCATGTCTGATTGGCTGCAGACAGCCTGTTTTAGACAGCACAAAATTGGGCTTCCCTGATAGCTCAGTTGATAAAGAATCTTCCTGCAATGCGGGAGACCTGGGTTCAATCCCTGGGTTGGGAAGATCCCCTGGAGAAGGGTAATGTTACCCACTCCAGCACTCTGGCCTGGAGAATTCCATGGACTGTATAGTCCATGGGGTCGCAAAGAGTCAGACACGACTGAACAACTTTCACTTTCACGTTTAAGTTAAATTATGTGTAAGTCAGAATGATTTCCCTGTATCTCAATATGTAAAATTTTCTTCCACCACATTTTATTTCTCTATTTTTTTACATTGATTTATTTGTATTATTTTAAAAAGTTGCTATGTTCATTACTATGTAGCTAAAATTACTACGTACATATCTGATCTTTCACAGTTTATTTAGAGTTAAGTTTTGACCATTTCAAGTAAAAAACATTTATGTTACAGTTGCATAGTGCACATTTGTACATTGAAAAGTCATCTAAAATGTGTTGTGCTTTAATGATCTTGAGAGGAGAAAAATAATCTGTTATATTTACCTAGATATTTACCACTTATGTTACTATTCCTTTTTTATTAAGTTCTATGTTTTTCTCTGATAAAATTTCCTTCAACCTGAGGAACCACTTTCAATGTATTTTTTAAAAATTTTGACGATACTGCTTTTTTTTATTATTTTTTATTTTATTTTTTAAATTTAAATTTATTTATTTTAATTGGAGGTTAATTACTTTACAATATTGTATTGGTTTTGCCATACATCAACATGA
>NW_011494868.1:2129078-2130592 GCF_000754665.1 Bison bison bison | reverse complement strand
GTGTTCCCCATCCTGAACCCCCCTCTCTCCTCCCTCCCTGTACCATCCCTCTGGGTCATCCCAGTGCACCAGCCCCAAGCATCCTGTATCCAGCATCGAACCTGGACTGGCGATTCATTTCATATATGGTATTATACATGTTTCAATGCCGTTCTCCCAAATCATCCCACCCTCTCCCTCTCCCACAGAGTCCAAAATACTGTTCTATACATCTGTGTCTCTTTTGCTGTCTTGCATACAGGGTTTTCATTATCATCTTTCTAAATTCCATATATATGCATTAGTATACTTACTGTATTGGTGTTTTTCTTTCTGGCTTACTTCACTCTGTATAATAGGCTCCAGGTTTTCTTATTTTTTAGATTTTCTTCACTTGAGAATGCCTGTTTTTTGTTGTCACTCCTGACAGATATTTTCACTGAGTGTACACTTTGGAGTGGACTCTAGTTTTATCATTTTAAGCACTTCAAAAGATGTTCTTCCACTGTCTTCTGGCCTCTAGGTTTTCTGACAAGAAATCTGCAGCCATTTAAATTGTTTTATATATATATAGATATAGATATAGATATAGATATAGATATAACACTATCTTTTTCTGGCTCTATAAAGATTTTATCTTTTATTTTTGGCATAAAGATCATGGTATAAGTGAATGAATTCTCTTGAACTCCTTAACTATGTGGCTTTACGTCCTTCCCCACACCCCACCCCACACACATCCTGCTACAAGGTCATTATTCTGTCCAATTTTTTTTTCTGAACTATTTTTTTTTCTTTCTCTTAGACTTCATGATATAAATAGTACACCATTTGGTAGTGTCCCATAAGTCTTTTAGAATCCATTCTTTTTTTTAAAAATCTTATTTTTTTTCTCTTTTCTCTGTCTTCTGTATTCTGCTATTGAGACCATTCTTGTGGGGGTGTTGCAATTGTGGTTTTAGTTCAAATATTTAATTCTTTCTAACATGTCTAACTGATTTTTTCCAATGGTTTTAGTTCTTTCTTTACCAAGAAATTTTGTCTTTTCACTTATTTCAAGGATGTTCATCTTTACTTCATGGATCATGGTTATTACAGCCATGATTAAGCATTTGACTAATAATTTCAATATCTGGGTAATCTCTGAGTTTGCTTCAGTTCAGTTCAGTTGCTCAGTCGTGTCCGACTCTTTGTGACCCCATGAATTGCAGCATGCCAGGCCTCCCTGTCCATCATCAACTCCCGGAGTTCACTGAGGCTCACGTCCATCGAGTCAGTGATGCCATCCAGCCATCTCATCCTCTGTCGTCCCCTTCTCCTCCTGCCCCTAATCCCTCCCAGCAGCAGAGTCTTTTCCAATGAGTCAACTCTTCGCATGAGGTGGCCAAAGTACTGGACTTTCAGCTTTAGCATCATTCCTTCCAAAGAAATCCCAGGGCTGATCTCCTTTAGAATGGACTGGTTGGATCTCCTTGCAGTCCAAGGGACTCTCAAGAGTCTTCTCCAACACCACAGTTCAAAAGCATCAATTCTTT
>NW_011494868.1:2126269-2128978 GCF_000754665.1 Bison bison bison | reverse complement strand
CACAGTCCAACTCTCACATCCACACATGACCACAGGAAAAACCATAGCCTTGACTAGATGAACCTTTGTTGGCAATGTCTCTGCTTTTGAATATGCTATCTAGGTTGGTCATAACTTTCCTTCCAAGGAGTAAGTGTCTTTTAATTTCATGGCTGCAGTCACCATCTGCAGTGATTTTGGAGCCCCCCAAAATAAAGTCTGACACTGTTTTCACCGTTTCCCCATCTATTTCCCATGAAGTGATGGGACCGGATGCCATGATCTTCATCTTCTGAATGTTGGGCTTTAAGCCAACTTTTTCACTCTCCACTTTCACTTTTGAGTTGGCTCAGTATCTGTTAATTATTTATCTCTTTGAGACTTTGTCACATTTTTCTTTCTCTTTGTATATTTAACAATTTAGTTTGTACCCTAGATATGTTTAATTTTCCATTTAGGTCTTTTCTCAATCTTCTGTAGAGTGTTTATTTATTTTTATTTTAGTAGCCTATCAACCAAGTCAGATTTTGATCAAAATTTCCATTTTGTTTTTGTAGGTGGTTATTTCAATGTTACTTCAATTTCCAAAGCCATTGCCCTGCCTCTTTTTGTTTTTCTCATGTATGTATATCTCAGGCATAGGCCCAAGGCTAACGTTGCCTCATATACATCAAGGAATACCTTTTCCAGGACTTTGTTTAGGATTTGTTCCATAGTCTCTATCATCCTGGCTTAAGTCTTCCAAGTTCTATAATGGCAAGGCTTTATTTATTTATTTTTGTCAGGTTTTATTCCTAAGCAATGTTTCAAAGTCCTTATGTCTGGAACAGTTATCTAGACAATGCAGTGGGAAGAGAAAGAAAAAAATAATGAGATCTCCTTACACTCTTTGGTCTACTGGGGATTTTTTTTTTCTTTCAAATTCTCTGTATAGCAAAATATTTGTTTTGTTTTCTGGCCTTATTATGTGTACACCACAGTTGTTGGCCCTGCAAATGCAGTTCTGCAACTGAGGATACCCGTAGGATAGGACCGGAAGAGAAAGCAGATTTAACATAAAATATTATAACAAAATAAAATCAGATAGAACTGAAAGGAAAGAGAAAGAAAAAAGGAAAAGGAAAGAGAAAGAAAAATGGAAAAGGAAAGAGAAAAGAAGGACAGAAAATGAAAAAGAAGAGGTTTGCATCCCTGGTCTTCTAGTCAGAAATAGATGGGTACCATTGCTGTCCAAGGCCATTGCTCAGTACTATAGAAGAGCTTGTTGTTCAGTAGCTAAGTCATGTCTGACTCTTTGTGACCCCCATGGACTGAAGCATGCCAGGCTCCTCTGTCCTTCAGTATCTCCTGGAATTTGTTCAAACTCATGCGCATTGAGTCGGTGATACTATCTAACCATCTCATCCTCTGCCACCTTTTTCCTTCAATCCTTCCCAGCTTCAGGGTCTTTTCCAGTGAGTTGGCTCTTTGCATCCAGTAGCCAAACTATTGGAGCTTCTGCATACAAGCTTCTCAGGAGACAGGTTAAGTGGTCTGATATTCCCATATCTTCAAGAATGTTCCACAGCTGTGATCCACACAGTCAAAAGCATGCGTCCTTCCAATGAAGGTTCAAGGTGCTCAGCCTTCTTTATGGTACAACTCTCACATCCATACATGACTAATGGAGAAAATATAGCTTTGACTATGTGGACCTTTGTTGGTAAAGAAATGTCTCTGCTTTTTGAGTATATATGTATAGTTTTATCTTGCCCTATAATTAGACATTCACATTTGTACATTTTTTCATTTTTCCTTGTCATAAAAATGCTGTTATGAATATTGTTATATACATATATGTGATAGGCAATCTCTGTATTCAATCACCACCTTGTTTATTGGCTTAAATATTTTTTTTCCAAAGTGAAGCAACTGTGACAAAGTTTTGGTAATTTTTTTTTTAAATAGTGATGTTTTTTGCTGTATTTCCCACTAAAATAACAGCCTGCCACCAGTATGGAGAGTTCCCCCTTCACCTGCTCTCAAAAAACACTAGGCAAAATTGCTAGCAGATTTATCTGCTAACTGGAGAAAAATATTGTATTTTTAATTTTTGCTTCCATCACAATAAACTGTGGAAAATTCTGAGAGAGATGGGACTACCAGACCACCTGACCTACCTCTTGAGAAACCTATATGCAGGTCAGGAAGCAACAGTTAGCACTGGACGTGGAACAACAGACTGGGACCAAACAGGAAAAGGAGTACATCAAGGCTGTATATTGGCACCCTGCTTATTTAACTTATGTGCAGAGTACATCATGAGAAATGCTGGGCTGGAAGAAGCACAAGCTGGAATCAAGATTGCCGGGAGAAATATCAATAACCTAAGATATGCAGATGACACCACCCTCATGGCAGAAAGTGAAGAGGAACTCAAAAGCCTCTTGATGAAAGTGAAAGTAGAGAGTGAAAAAGTTGGCTTAAAGCCCAACATTCAGAAGACAAAGATCATGGCCCCATTACTTCATGGGAAATAGATGGGGAAACAGTGGAAACAGAGTCAGAGTTTATTGTTTTGGGCTCCAAAATCACTGCAGATAGTGACTGCAGCCGTGAAATTAAAAGACGCTTACTCCTTGAAAGGAAAGTTATGACCAACCTAGATAGCATATTCAAAAGCAGAGACATTACTTTGCCAACAAAGGTCCGTCTAGTCAAGGCTATGGTTTTTCCAGTGGTCATATATGT
>NW_011494868.1:2100831-2126169 GCF_000754665.1 Bison bison bison | reverse complement strand
TGCTTTTGAACTGTGGTGTTGGAGAAGAGTCTTGAGAGTCCCTTGGACTGCAAGGAGATCCAGCCAGTCCATTCTGAAGGAGATCAGCCCTGGGATTTCTTTGGAAGGAATGATGCTAAAGCTGAAAGTCCAGTACTTTGGCCACCTCATGCGAAGAGTTGACTCATTGGAAAAGACTCTGATGCCGGGAGGGATTGAGAGCAGGAGAAGAAGGGGACGACAGAGGATGAAATGGATGGATGGCATCACGGACTCAATGGACATGAGTTTGAGTGAACTCCGGGAGTTGGTGATGGACAGGGAAGCCCGGTGTGCCGCGATTCATGGGGTTGCAAAGAGTCGGACACAACTGAGCGACTGAACTGAACTGAACTGATACTAAGTTACATTTTTAAACATTGCCTAATATATTTTGACCTTTTTTTGTGAGTTTCCTGGATACCATCTTTTTTTATTCATAAAAATAATTCATGTTGTATTATCTTAGCTTTTTATCATTTTTATTCACTTGTGACTGCCTTTTAACTTTATTCACAGAATTATCTTGTCAAATAATTTTTAAATGTAGTCAATCTAGTGATGATTTTTGTATTGTATCTATTTTGTTGTCACACATAGAAAGCATTTTATATCTCATCATGAGATTCACATACAGCTTCTTCTAGCCTTTATAGTATCTAAATTGATTTTGGTATAGTATTTGAGACAAAGATACATTTTTTTGTTGTTGTTGTTTATTTTATTCAGATGTTTTGGAAAGCTTTAGGCATTTAGGCACCCACTCCAGTACTCCTGCCTGGAAAATCCCATGGATGGAGGAGCCTGATAGGCTGCAGTCCATGGGGTCGCTACGAGTTGGATATGACCGAGAGACTTCACTTTTACTTTTCGCTTTCATGCATTGGAGAAGGAAATGGCAACCCACTCCAGTGTTCTTGCCTGGAGAATCCCAGGGACGGGGGAGCCTGGTGGACTGCCGTCTATGGGGTCACACAGAGTCGGACACAACTGAAGTGACTTAGCAGCAGCAGCAGGCATTTAGGAAAGCAGTAGGCATTTATTAGTATAGCCACATATTAGTCAAAGCATATATAAAATACTTATTAGACAGCAACTGTTTTTAATTGACAATAATCTAGTCCAAAGTTAAGATTTTTTTTCTAGTCAATTTTATATTGGGTTAAATTTTTATTTTTTTGGTAATACTTTGAAATATTGAAAGTATTACTCACAGTACTCTGGTGACTTGAGTTCTTAAGAGACGTACTCTTCAGGTCATGAGTTACACAAATTTGAGAAATGGCAATAAACTACTATCCTTTGTTTTTTTTTTTAAATAATATGCTTCCTTAAGAGGGAAATTAAAAGGCAGAGGATATTTTGTTTTGGAAGAGGAATAGATCCAAATGACTAATGACTGGAGTATTATAAAATATGATGACCACATTCATCCCCAAGGCTCACTTAAAAGGAAAAAAAAAAAAAAAAACTCAAACCATAAATGATACAAGCCAGTAAAAAATTTATGAGGATTTAATAGAGGAAACAATTTAAACCATTGAATCAGACCAGTTTTCAAGCTTAAATTAGAAAACTATTTATGAAAATCAGTGAACTTACTTCCTCCTAAATAATAAACAATTGTGCTAGAGCATCCTTCCACCTGCCTCCTGACTGGTCAGAGCAACAGGAGTGTGACACCTGCCTCCTGACTGGTCAGAGCAACAGGCGTGTGACACCATGACTCCAAACTTCACTTCAAGGTAGAGTCAGACAACCACTTTGCCATCTTACATTTCTTTTTCTTTGGGAAGATTTTGGTCACTAAGTCCTCTACAAAGTTATGAACCTCTATCTGTAGTTTTTCAGGTACACTGTCTACCAGATCTAATCCCTTGAATCTATTTGTCATCTCCACACAAGACTGGAAAAAGTCAGATTTTATTCCAATCCCAAAGAAAGGCATTGCCTAATAACGTTCAAACTACTGTACAATTGCACTCATTTCACATGCTAGCAAAGTATTGCTCAAAATCCTTCAAGCTAAGCTTCAGCAGTACATGAACTGGGAACTTCCAGATGTACAAACTGAATTTTAAAAAAGCTGAAGAACCATAGATCAAATTGCCAACATATGCCAGATCATAGAAAAAGCAAGAGAATTCCAGAAAAACATCTGCCTTATTGAATATGCTAGAGTTTTTGACTGTGTAGATCACAGCAAACTGTGGAAAATTCTTAAAGAGATGGAAATACCAAGAAACCTGTATGCAGGACAAGAAGCAACAGTTAGAACTGGACATGGAATAATGGAGGAGTTCAAGTTGGGAAAGGAATACATCACAGCTGTACATTCTCACCCTGCTTATTTAACTTCTATGCAGAGTACATCATGTGAAATGCAGGGATGGATGAAGCACAAGCTGGAATCAAGATTTTTAGGAGAAATATAAATAACCTCAGAAATGCAGATGATGCCGCTCTAATGGCAGAAAGTGAAAAGGAACTAAAGAGTCTTTTAATGAGAGTAAAAGAAGAGAGTGAAAAAGCAGCCTAAAACTCAACATTCAAAAAACGAAGATTATGGCATCCAGTCCTATCACTTCATGGCAAATAGATGGGGAAAAAAATGGAACAGTGATAGATTTTATATTATTTTAGGCTCCAAAACTACCATGGAGTGTGACGGCAGCCATGAAATTAAAAGACATTTGCTCCTTGGAAGAAAAGCTATGACAAACCTTGACAGCATATTAAAAAGAAGAGACATCACTTTGCTGACAAAAGTCCATTTAGTCAAAGCTATGGTTTTTCTAGTAGTACTATGAGGATGCAAGAGTTGGACCATAAGGAAGGCTGAGCACTGAAGAATGGATGCTTTTAAATGGTGGTGCTGGAGAAGACTCTTGAGAGTCCCTTGGACTACACAAAAATCCAGTCAATCTTAAAGGAAATCAACCTTGAATACTCATTGGAAGGACTGTTGCTGAAGCCGAAGCTCTAATACTGTGGCCACTTGATGTGAAGAACTGAGTCATTGGAAAAGACGCTGATGCTGGGAAAGATTGAGGACAGTAGGAGAAGGGGGCAGCAGAGGATGAGATGGTTGAATGGCACCACCAACTTAATGGACATGAGTTTGAGCCAGCTCTGAGAGATAGTGAAGGGCAGGGAAGTCTGATGTGCTCTAGTCCATTGAGGTCTCAGAGTCAGACACTACTTAGCGACTGAACAACAGCAGCGAGAGTCAGACAGTAAGCAAGGACTCTGTGAGGAACTTAAAGACATAAACTGCCCTTAGTATTGACACTATGAGCTTCAGTATTGCTTTGTGTTTTCCAGTGCAATTTGGATTTCCATCAGCTCTGGGTGCTTGGTTAGGCTGTGGCAGATCAAAGTAACAAGGCAAAAGGGAAAAGTGAATTGAATCATAGGTGGAAAATAGCACTGGGTTCTGGCCGTCGTTGTGCAGTGGAGGTTTTAGCTGCTGAGTGCTGAAACGTCCCCATTAAAAGTTGCACTTTGGATGATCTCATCCCATTATTGTAATGGGTTAGATTATTAGATGGAGGTTTTCTTTTTATTGATGGGCTGGTCTTACATGATGCTCAGGATTTTAATATTGTTTTCACATTGCAGTTGATTCAGAGCAGAAAGAAAATGAGGAAATAACGAGTTCTGAGGGTCACTGACCTAATCTGGGGTTATATTCATACATAACTTTACCTGGAATTCCACTGAGCGTTGTGCCAAGAATGACTTATACAGGGGAAGGAGAACAATTGAACAAATGCTGCAGTGCAGCCTCAGGCTTAAATTAAATCTGGACAGAAGCAAGATTGACGGAGGCAATTGAAGCTGCAGAAAGTGCCTATCTGCAGTGGGTCAGGAGAGCTGGGAGTTAGAGAATTCTAAAGTGGTCTATGAATGACAAGTAGACGTGTAGGAAGCCCAAAGCAGAACAATCAAGTCTCTGTCCCAGCTTGGCATGGAAATATCCAAAAGCTAGCTTTAGGGCTGTCAGGTTTAGCAAATAAAAATTCAGGACACCCTATATTTGAATTTCAGCTGAACAATAGATCATGTTTTATTATGCGTGTGTGTACTCAGTCAGATCCAACTTTTTGTAACCCCACAGACTGTAGCCCTCCAGGCTTCTCTGTCCATGGGATTTCCCAGGCAAGCATACTGGAGTGGATTGCCGTTTCCTCCTCCAGGGGATCTTCCCGATTCAGGGATCAAACTCTCATCACTCTCTCTCTTTTTTTTTTTTTAATTTAATTTTATTTTTTAACTTTACAGTATTGTATTGGTTTTGCCATATATCAAAATGAATCCGCCACAGGTATACGTGTGTTCCCCATCCTGAACCCTCCTCCCTCCTCCCTCCCCATACCATCCTTCTGGGTCATCCCAGTGCACCAGCCCCAAGCATCCAGTATTGTGCATCAAACCTGGACTGGCGACTCATTTCATATATGATATTATACATATTTCAATGCCATTCTCCCAAATCATCCCACCTTCTCCCTCTCCCACAGAGTCCAAAAGACTGTTCTATATATCAGTGTCTCTTTTGCTGTTTCGTATACAGGGTTATTGTTACCATCTTTCTAAATTCCATATATATGTGTTAGTGTACTGTATTGGTGGGACCGGATGCCATGGTCTTAGTTTTCTGAATGTTGAGCTTTAAGCCAACTTTTTCACTCTCCTCTTTCACTTTCATCAAGAGGCTTTTTAGTTCCTCTTCACTTTCTGCCATAAGGGTGGTGTCATCTGCATATCTGAAGTTATTGATATTTCTCCCGGCAATCTTGATTCCAGCTTGTGTTTCTTCCAGTCCAGCGTTTCTCATGATGTACTCTGCATATAAGTTAAATAAACAGGGTGACAATATACAGTCCTGGCGAACTTCTTTTCCTATTTGGAACCAGTCTGTTGTTCCATGTCCAGTTCTAATTGTTCCTTCCTGACCTGCATACAAATTTCTCAAGAGGCAGATCAGGTGGTCTGGTATTCCCATCTCTTTCAGAATTTTCCACAGTTTACTGTGATCCACACAGTCAAAGGCTTTGGCATAGTCAATAAAGCAGATATAGATGTTTTTCTGGAACTCTCCTGCTTTTTCTATGATCCAGCACATGTTGGCAATTTGATCTCTGGTTCCTCTGCCTTTTCTAAAACCAGCTTGAACATGAGGAAGTTCACGGTTCACATATTGCTAAAGCCTGGCTTGGAGAATTTTGAGCGCTACTTTACTAGCGTGTGAGATGAGTGCAATTGTGCGGTAGTTTGAGCATTCTTTGGTATTGCCTTTCTTTGGGATTGGAATGAAAATTGACCTTTTCCAGTCCTGTGGCCACTGCTGAGTTTTCCAAATTTGCTGGCATATTGAGTGCAGCACTTTCACAGCATCATCTTTCAGGATTTGGAACAGCTCACCTGGAATTCCATTACCTCCACTAGCTTTGTTCGTAGTGATGCTTTCTAAGGCCCACTTGACTTCACATTCCAGGATGTCTGGCTCCAGGTCAGTGATCACACCATCGTGATTATCTGGGTTATGAAGATGGTTTTTGTACAGTTCTTCTGTGTATTCTTGCCATCTCTTCTTAATATCTTCTGCCTCTGTTAGGTATGGGAAATAGATGGGGAAACAGTGGAAACAGTGTCAGACTTTATTTTTCTGGGCTCCAAAATCGCTACAGATGGTGACTGCAGCCATGAAATTAAAAGACGCTTACTCCTTGGAAGGAAAGTTATCACCAACCTAGATAGCATATTCAAAAGCAGAGACATTACTTTGCCAACAAAGGTTCATCTAGTCAAGGCTATGGTTTTCCTGTCATCATGTATGGATGTGAGAGTTGGACTGTGAAGAAGGCTGAGCGCTGAAGAATTGATGCTTTTGAACTGTGGTGTTGGAGAAGACTTTTGAGAGTCCTTTGAACTGCAAGGAGAGCCAACCATTCCATTCTGAAGGAGATCAGCCCTGGGATTTCTTTGGAAGGAATGATGCTAAAGCTGAAACTCCAGTACTTTGGCCACCTCATGCAAAGAGTTGACTTATTGGGAAAGACTCTGATGCTGGGAGGGATTAGGGGCAGGAGGAGAAGGGGACGACAGAGGATGAGATGGCTGAATGGCATCACTGACTCGATGGACATGAGTCTGAGTGAACTCCAGGAGTTGGTGATGGACAGGGAGGCCTGGCGTGCTGTGATTCATGGGATTGCAAAGAGTCAGATATGACTGAGCGATTGATCTGATCTGATCTGATACTGTATTGGTGTTTTTCTTTCTGGCTTACTTCACTCTGTATAATAGGCTCCAGTTTCATTCACCTCATTAGAACTGATTCAAATGTATTCTTCTTAATGGCTGAGTAATACTCCATTGTGTATATGTACCACAGCTTTCTTATCCATTCATCTGCTGATGGACATCTAGGTTGCTTCCATGTCCTGGCTATTATAAACAGTGCTGTGATGAACATTGGGGTACCCATGTCTCTTTCAATTCTGGTTTCCTCAGTCTGTATGCCCAGCAGTGGGATTGCTGGATCATAAGGCAGTTCTATTTCCATTTTTTAAGGAATCTCCACACTGTTCTCCATAGTGGCTGTACTAGTTTGCATTCCCACCAACAGTGTAAGAGGGTTCCCTTTTCTCCACACCCTCTCCAGCATCTATTGCTTGTAGACTTTTGGATCGCAGCCATTCTGACTGGTGTGAAATGGTACCTTATTGTGGTTTTGATTTGCATTTCTCTAATAATGAGTGATGTTGAGCATCTTTTCATGTGTTTGTTAGCCATTTGTATGTCTTCTTTGGAGAAATGTCTATTTAGTTCTTCTGTACAACAAAGGAAACTATAAGCAAGGTGAAAAGACAGCCTTCAGAATGGGAGAAAATAATAGCAAATGAAGCAACTGACAAACAACTAATCTCAAAAATATACAAGCAACTCCTACAGCTCAATTCCAGAAAAATAAATGACCCCATCAAAAAATGGGCCAAACCCTCGTCTCTTATGTCTCCTATTGGGCAGGTGGATTCTTTACCACTGTGCCACCTGAAAAGCTCAATGTTTTAGTGTGTGTCCTAAATATTATGTGCATGCATATTAAGTCACTTCAGTCGTGTCCAACTCTTAGTGACCCCATGACCCATAGCCTGCCGGGCTCCTGTCCTTGGGATTCTCTAGGCAAGAATACTGGCGTGGGTTGCCATATGCTTCTCCAGGGGATCTTCCCCACCCAGGGATCAAACCTGCATTTCTTAAGTCTCCTGCATTGGCAGGAAGGTTCTTTACTACTAGCACCACCTGGGAAGTCCCTAAACATTATGTGGGGCATACTTAAATTGCGAAGTTATTTGTTGTTAATGTGAAATTCCAAATGAACTATGAGTCCTGTATTTTATCTTGCAACTCTATGCCTGATCAAACCCTACTTTCTTATTAATTGATGATTAAAAAGTTTAGTGATCTTGGGATGAGAGGTATTGAATCTCCTGAGGCTTTTATATTTCCCTTATGATGGGTGAGTAAAATAAGCTGAGGAAGACTCTGTGGAGTTGCAGGACTTACAACAAACTTCTCTAAATAAAGCAAAGGAAAAAAAAAAGCATATTTATCTGAATCTTCTAACTTTAGAATGAATGGCTTATCAATATATCAATAAATATGAGTTAGCTACCTCTTTTATAAATGAAAAATTTAATCATAATGGTATAAAATATCATGTTAACATGTGTTTCCTTCCTAGATTATCTCCACAGTATATTCAGCCATATAATAAACAGAAAGGCCTTATTTTAAAATAAATATACATTTTTGGAAAAATGAGTTGGTTGAAAATATTTGAAATTGTATCCTTTTGACATGTAGATTAGAACTGTTTGAGATCTCAAATAAATAACATGCCACATGATAGTCATCTCGACTTTCCACAGCCTACATGAAACTTTTCCCAATTATTTCTGATTTTACTTTATTCTATAGGACACAGAAAGGCATTCATATACAATCATGTGTGACATAATTTCGCACATGTTGACAATGAGGAATCATTAAATATTTATTGATAGACTAATGCTTTCTGACAAGTACATGTAAGTTATAATAGAACTGCAGGATAACTGCATTTTAACCCAGTTTGGGCTCTTTGGTAAAAAATTTTTTTGAATTAAATAATCTTCAAAAATGCAATAGCATTGCCATGATGACAAGCTAGAGAGAGTGACAGGGCGTGAAGTTACAGCCGCCACTGACACACCTCCCTCCCAAGCCTGCCTTGCATCACAGAGTTGAGAAATCGTTGGTCCAGGTGTCCCTTCTCCATCACTCATCTCTGAACCACAGTCTTTGTAGAGAGTGGAAAATAAGCATATGCCCTTCCCAGGGTGAGGCACAGAGCTGTGTCTGCTACCCAGACTGACTTGCCTGATTGAAGGGACATGAATTCTCCCAGGTGGCTCAGTCTCCACTTATTGACAATGATATCACTTATCAGCTTTGGATGTAATAAGCTGCCTTATTGACTTCTGCCTTGTCATTCTTCCAGCCAGTTCCTTGTCACAGGCACCGCTGCTTTGCATCAGTCTGCCTTCACGTTATTGGCTTATTGATAGTTCCATCCATCTTCTTCAGGGAGGTTGACAGGCTGGCATTTGACTCTTCTGTCTTTCTGCGGTTTTACAGCCTGAAGGATGGCTGCCTGCAGTCCCTGGTGTTTTGCCCAAAGAGCCAGTATGCAAACCACTGCTCCTCACTATACCTAGGGGTGCAACAAATTCTTTTTTTTTTCTTTTCTGGCAAGTTATGGAGTCATTGACAAATCTTCATCTGCACATGCTGAGGTGCAAGAGGGAACTACTATTTGACCTAGTATCAGCTGAGACTGTTTCCCCAGGTTTTGCCTGTGAGAGCTGTCTGATTGTTGTACCAACACAAGCACTGTTTTCCCCCAGGTATCCAAGCAGAGACAAACAGCTGCAGGGGTGTGAACCGATTCCCCTTGGCTTTGTACAATATCAAAGCCATGTCAGAGGAGCTTTGACAAGGGTCTTTGGCACTGAGGGAAAGAAAAAAAACTAATTCCTAATACTAAACACATTGATTTTCAAAGACGGAATAATAACAACTTGATTTTTTTTTTTTTTTAATTTAAAGCCAATGTTTATGCCTCTGGCATGTGGGGAAATCATTTGACTTGTAAACTGAGTGTGTTTGATTTGAAACTATCCAAAGAGTGATACAGCATGATGTAATGAGGGCTTTCATGCGAAAAGAAAAGAGGGATTATATGGTGAGAAAGCTTTCAGGGGTCCACACTGTTAGATATCATTAAAAACGCAGTTTCGTCTTATCAACAGTCGATCTTATTCATGAAAGTTGTCCAGGCAGCATCTGTTAAAGATGAATTAAGGAGTTACATTAGATGCAATCAAAAGTCTAGTAAAAAAGTCTTTCTTTAATCTAATTGATCTCTTTAGGAATGTAGAGTATCCCCTGGATAAGCTTCACACCAAAGCTTTGAAAACATGCTCTTTTCTTTTGAAGAACAACAGATGACTTTTAAGGGGGGAAAAAAAGGAAATTAACAAAAAATGAGAACAAGAGCTTCCACCTATTACACCATATGATGATTATTACAGGATTGCTATATGATTTACTTCTTATTAAAATTCTTGTTAAAATACATATAAAGTAAATATTAATTTACCATTACAGATGATAAAACTGAGGCATGTAGCTACTCCCTTTGTCACCAAGGCGCAGTGTGGTGACTACCACGTGGCTTCGTCTGCACCCTACACAGGTTTCTGGTTTTTATTATGAATGTTGTGAAAAAACTAACATCCAGATATCCAGGGAGAACACTTTATGCCTGGGAAGAAAAATAAACACAAACTTTAAATTAATTTGATCTCTGATTATGATAAGGAAACAAGGCCAAAGAAAGTAATTAGGAGAAAACCATAAAATTTCAATAGATAAATCTTTATTTTTTTAATCTAAAAAATGGCAAGATTAATTCACTTTCAGATCATTGCTCCTTATTCCAAAAAGAAGCAAATAAAGTTTCTCTACATCCACCCACCACCTGTCCATTACAGGTTTCTTCCACACTGCTAATATTTTTGGAATATGATATTTAATGTTCCTTATTCACTCTTCATTGGAGAAGGAAGTGGCAACCCACCCCAGTGTTCTTGCCTGGAGAATCCCAGGGACGGGGGAGCCTGGTGGGCTGCCGTCTATGGGGTCGCAGAGAGTCAGACACGACTGAAGCGACTTAGCATATTCACTCTTCTCTCTTTATGAAACAAACATGGATAGCTTATTTGACAATTTGTTTTAACGTTTTCTTCTAAAGTGATAGAACAGAAAAATTTTAATGACTTGCACAGACTGACACATTATTATCTGTGAGGCGCTTAATGTCCACAGCAACACAAACTCAACATTATATATTCAACCAGCCTCTTGAAGTCAAGAATAGTTCCTGATATCAGAAACCAAATATAATAATATGATAATACAAATGTTTCCACAAAGTCTTGATAAATTACAATAAGGCAAAAAATAATCTTTGCTCCACAAAGCTGGTCATAGAGACCATTGAAAAACAGAACTGAAGTGCTATGTGTCAAGGGCAAGAATGATGTGTGTAGATATTTGTGAAAATGGTGCTTCAGCTTTGACAACCTGTGGACAGTCACCTGTCTATATATCTCACCTACTATCATTGTATAGAGACAGCACCAGATTAGAACACAGCATTCCATTTAGGTTTGGTAGGGTGGAGATGGACAGGGAGGCCTGGTGTGCTGTGATTCATGGGGTCGCAAAGAGTTGGACACGACTGAGGGACTGAACTGAACTGAACTGAAGCGCTGAATTGCTCAGGTGTGTCCAACTCTCCCCGACTCCATGAGGCTTCTCTGTCCATGGAATTTTCCGGACAGGAATAGGTTGCCATTCCCTTCCTTGGGGGATCTTCCTGACCCAGGGATCAAACCCATGTCTCCTGCATTGGCAGGCAGGTTCTTTACCACTGCGCCACCTGGGAAGCACAGTTTGGTAAGGATGCCATGATAAATTACCATTAATTGAGTTTAAAACAACAGAAATTTATCTCCTCACAGTTCTGTAGGCTAGAAATCCAAGAACATGGAGGTCAGAAAGTTCCATAGAATTCTCCTCTTCCTCTTTCTAGCTTCTGGTGGTGGCCATCAGTCCTTGCCATTCCTTGGCTAAAAGCTGCATTATTCTAATCCCTGACTTTGTCATCACATGGTCTTCCCTCTGTATGTGTCTGTCTCTGGGTCCAAATTGCTGTTTTTCATAAGGCCACCAGCTATTTTGCACTAGGGCCCACTTTAATGACCTCATTTAACTTGATTGCTTCTGTAAAGACCCTTTTCCACCCCCCTTCAAAAATCACATTCTGTGATACTGGGGGTTTGACTTCCAACATATCTTTTGTGGGGACACATCTCAACCCAAGTAATCTATGATAAAAGGCAGAGCATGTTTATGCCACAGTAAGAGGGCTGAATGTAGAAGGAAATGACAACCCATTCCAGTACTCTTGCCTGGAAAATTCCATGGACAGAGGAGCCTGGAGGGCTGCAGTCCCTGGGGTCACAAAGAGTTGGACATAACTGAGAAACTACCACAACAACAAGAGGGCTAAAAGGACACTTTGGCTGAAAGAGGAGGAGGTGGGGGGGGCGGAGGGCAGGACAGGCCTACTCTTTGTATTTCTGCTTGGATTAGGAACTCCTTGTCAATAAGTTACCATGCCTTCTTTCTGCATGTTCTCCACCATCTCTCAGCAGGTCAGGTGATGTCCCTCACTGTATACCTGGGAAAAGAGTCCCTGATGTCTTCCATGCAGTGCCTGCTGCATCAACCTCCTCCTTTGTAAGGAAATCAGCATTCATTTCAGCCTGGTCACAGAAGGTTTAGGGATGGAGAGTTGAGTGACACTTCAGAAAGCCACTCAACACCAGTGTCCAATTGCTTCAGAGTTAAGGCAACACACTTCTCATTGATATTGCTGAGAAATAATCGATCCTTGAAGTTAGATGATGTCTGGGTCATTTAACATGAAGAAATAGTGGAAAAAGAAGTTACTCTTCTTAATCTGAAACATGCTGAAAAGGACTTAGTTTGACCTCCAAAAAATGAAGGACTGGTGATGCCCCAGTGCATTTTTAAACTGTGGACATGATCAGCATTTCTATAGCGGGAATGGTAGAGAGCCCAGGGGCCTGCAAAACCTCCATCTGCCTTTAACATCAGGACAGAACCGACAAGGATCAAATTAAGAATAGGTTGGAGACATTCTGTTGCCAGGAGAACATTCTCAGTGACTAAAATTGATTAAAGCAGAAAACCATTCATTAATAATATTGAATTATAATAGTATTTGGGAAAATGGCATCATTTAAAAGTGAATTAAGTAATTTACTTCTTTTTCTTCCTAGTTGGTTTATACATTCTTTTTTATTTTTAGAGATCATGTGTACATTCAGTGTCTCAAGAAATATTTGTTATAAATCAAGCTAACACATATTTATTAAGTGCCTACTGTGTTCAAATTAATACACTTGGCTCTGGAATACTAAGGTTGAAAGTCCTCTGCTCAAGGTTGCTTTATTTCATGTTTTATCTTTTTTATACTGTGCAATATTGGTATTAAGCAGTTCATCATAACCAATATAGACGACAACTGCTTTATAGGAAGGAGAAACAAATTTGGCCAAATGCTGCATTTATTAAATTAAGGACAGACCATGTGGGTAGATAGTTCTTCCTGTTAACTGGCATTCTATAAATAAAATTAAACCACGCTACAGAAATGCTGGGGTGTTGCAAGTGAAGGGACAACTTTCCTTTAGATGTCATTCTTCTTCCCCAAATTACCTATCACTTTGAAAGCATTTTCAGACTCTGAGAGGTGAGTATTTAAATTGATTTTTAAAGCATTTTTTTCTGACTCTTGGCAAAAATTTATCAATTAATTAAATAACACCTTTACTGTGTTATTTTTTTAATACCTCTGCTGTTGGGTGATAAAAGCATTTTAATTCAAATCGCTCTTCTTAAGGTTAATTGGGGATATAAAATATGAACAAATGGCCATAATATTGAGTACTGTAGTCTCTGTTAGACTGACGTAGGATCCAGGAATTCAGAGGAGAAATAGTATTATGTCAGTGACCTACTCAGGGTGAAGAACGTCCTCATTGAGGTGAAGAAAGCCTGATATGTGTGGCTCTGTGTTATCTTCTCTCATCTCCTTCCTACCCACACTCCCCCAGGGTTGCTGAGTCATTAGGAAGAAAACAAAGATCTTTGTAAGCTCAGTTTTCTTTATATACATCATTCTTCCTTCTCAGTGGATTTGAACACTTCACTTTGAAAAAATCTTAAGTTGTTATAGGAAGGATTCTTTTTCACTTCTGTTATCAAGTCTTATCCACACACATTTCTCTTAAAATATACCTAAAATTTTCACTGTGCTGTGGTTTTGACTCTACCAAACCAAAACTTCCCCAGCAGCTGATTGTTTCCATTTCTCTCTTGTGTATTCCATACCAATTGCCGAGAAGCAATAAACACACTTAATGATGGAGTGTTCAGGGATCAGTTTCTTGTCTCACCTTTCCGTTGTGCAGTTGATATAAAGGTCTTTTGGTAAATGGACACCAGATTTGGTCAAGTATTTAATCTTTTAATAAAGCTAAATAATGTAAGTGCTAGTAAGACATCCACCAGAGGATCTGGCCAATGCGTTTCTCTAGTTCTGCTAAAGACATGATCCTGGCCTCCTTTGAGATGTTTGAAGATGAGAAAATGTCTTAACTAGAAGCCTTTCCTTTGCAATGACTGCCTTTCTGGTGCCTTTGCTGTTATTTCCTCTGTTATTCTCGTTCCAAGACTATGACAACCACATAAAAAGCCTTGCTTGTCTGTGATCTTGTCTGTTAGTTCATCTTCCTACTGTGACTATTTTCTATATTGTCCTCTTCTCTTAGATTTTTTTTTTCATTAGCCACAATGTTGCTAACTTTCTCCTTTACAGGTTCCTATTATTGCCAGTCTTCCAAGGATTCTTTTCTCAAGGGTATGTACTAGTCAGGGTTTTTGGCTGCAAATAGCAGAAGTTACTTCTAGTAGGCTAAGAAAAAAAAAAAAAAGGAATTTAGAAGAGAATAGCAAAAGTCTCAAAGGCACTAAGGGAAGCCTGGAGAATTAGGTTGTGAAGATAAGATAAGGGGTGAGCACCACAGCCCTTTCACTCACAGGGAGAATCAGGTCAGGATACCCTTGTTACTGCTGCAGGACGCCAGTGACCCTCATCGTCACACTGCGGACTCTGGACCCTGTCTGCCTCGGTCACCCTGTTGCCCGCCCTGAAATGAATTTTCTATTCTTCTTTGGTTCACTTACTCCAGGGTCAAAATCATGAATATTGTTCAGTCGCTAAGTTAAGTCGCTAAGTCGCTAAGTGTCTGACTCTTTGCTACCCTTGGACTGCAGCATGCAGGCTTCCCTGTCTTTCACTATCTCTCAAAGTTTGCTCAAACTCACGTCCATGAGCCGGTAATACCAGTAACTCTAAAGCACAGGTTCTTGAATACACTTTGTTTCTTTCTTGGCCCTTATATCTTTTATACCAGAACCTGTTAATATGCTGTGTGGTTCAGAACCATCAGTAGACCATGACAATTGTCTCAGATTTCTGAAGTTGGAACCAACTCTTTGGAGGCATACATTATTCCCCAAAGTTACACTGTGAGCAAATATAGATGTATTTCAAACATACAAACATGCACACACATACACATACAAAGAAGGTCACCATAAAAAGGATACTGCTTTGGTTGACTATCTTATTGTTCGCTGTAGCTGGTTATCTATAGCTGTAAGACAAAGAATCTCAAAACTTGCGATCATTTGTTTAGCTTTGGATTCTTCAATTTGGGCAGAGCTTACTGGGGGAACGCTTCACTCTGTTCCATGTGGTTAGGCAATCCACTTTCAATAAAGCTCACTCCTGTGGTTTGCAAAGTGGTGCTTCTTTTTGCTGGAAGCTTGGCAGTACCTAAGGGTCAAGGACCCCAGTTCAACTTCACTCGATTCTCTCTATGGGTTCCCTGGCTTACTCTAGGCATGGTTGCTGGTGAAATCATGTTCATCCCCTTGCTTCCAGAAGTGGATGACTGAGTGGTGGGAATTTATTGCATTTATTGTTTTTAAAATGAGAAGTGGGTTTCTCCCTCCCACCAATATTTATACAGTGGTTGATTTCCCAGGGGCAGAAGAGTATCACATCCCAGGCAGCCAAAAAAAAAAAAAAGGCAGCCATCAATTACTGGAATATTCTATAACATGAGCACATTATGCAGAGAGAGTAAGTTATGACTCTGTCCTTGAGAAATTCACAGTTCATTTGAATAGACACTTATACCAACAGATGAAAACATGACGTTCTTTTAGATATCATGAGGCATTTCACAGATTACTTTGGGATCACAGAATTAGAGGGAAAGATCCTGCATGTAGGAACACATGAAGACTTCACAGAAGAGATACTGTTTGTTCAAAAACTAGTACTTGTGCCCATTTAATAACTGCTGTGTTCTTAAATTGTTAATTCCTCACATATATTAATATTTTCAAACCTCCTACATGTAATCAAAGACAGGTGTTAGTGTGGCCATTCTGCAGACAATGATCAAAGAAATTTCCCGCAATAGATCAAAGAAATTTCCCACAATAGTAAATGGTTAAATCAGAATGTGAATTCTGGCTTTCATAAGTATTCTTGTCATCTAAACACTACGCAGTCCATGGGGTCCCTGAGGGTCAGACACGACTGAGCGACTTCACTTTCACTTTTCACTTTCATGCATTGGAAAAGGAAATGGCAACCCACTCCAGTGTTCTTGCCTGGAGAATCCCAGGGACGGGGGAGCCTGTTGGGCTTCTGTCTATGGGGTCGCACAGAGTTGGACATGACTGAAGCAACTTAGCAGCAGCAGCAGCAAACACTACACAGAACAAGAGAATGAAGATAAGACCAAGCCAACCAAGTGCTATCAAATGGGCTGGAAATTTTGGAGAACTATTAAAACCCAATAAAGGAATAATAACAAATATTTTATGAAGATTATTATGCACTAAATGTGGATCCAAGAGCTTTTCATGTCTTGCTTATTTAATACTCACACCAACCCAATGAACTGTTCTTATTAGAATCCCAATTTTAAAATGAGATAATGAATAAGATCCAGTGACTTCCAAGCTTTCACAGTTAATGAGTTTCAATAATCTATTGCTATCAAACCAAACTGAGACTCAGTAGCTTCAAATTTAAGCAACAGCATTTTGTTTGTTTGTTTTCTTCATGATTCTGTAGCATGCCTGGGCTCAACTGGAGCATTCTTTGGGCTCGAGTAGGCTGGAGCGTTCCAGATGATCTGGCATGTCTTGTGCCTATATGGGGATAGAGGGAAAGTTGGGATTCTCTCTCTGTGGAGCCTAAGGGTCTCTTCACTGCCATGCGGTGTGTATCCCTACATGTTCTCTTGAGCAGGATAACCAGGTCTTTTGCCTGGCACCTCAGGGATCCCAAAAGCACACGAGCAGGAGCTACCAGACTTTCTTAAAGGCTTAGGCCTGGAACTGGAATAACTTCACTTCTGCTGTATTCTGTTGCCCAAAGTGAGTTGCAGGCCCAGTCCAGATTCAGTGTGCAAGGGGACTCTACAAGAATATGAATTTGGGGAAGAAATGTGCACAGAGGTCACCTTTGGAGAACTAATTACATTGTGTAGCTTGGCTTTGACAACTAGGTGCCCTGATCTGGGGCCCTACCTTTTAGCATAAATTCTATGGAATTTAGGGGTAGGAGGGGAGGCTGGAGGGGTGTGATGGAAAACAGGTCCTCACACTCTGAGGACAGAAGACAAAGGCTCTTTCTGCCAGGCTAAAGGACGCTTTATCTTTCTGTTCACTTGCCCAGCAGTGATTCACACTAAATGTGTTCTTCATAGCTGTATTATATATTGGAAAATTCTTCAGCTGCTTGAAATGGTCATTTTTCTTTCTTTAATTAGAAGGACTGCATCTTTCTATGTGTGCATGCTGTCGCTTCAGTCATGTCTTACTCTTTGCAACTGTATGGGCTGTAGCCCTCCAGGCTCCTCTGTCCTGGGATTCTCCAGGCAAGAATCCTGGAGTGGGTTGCCATTTTCTCCTTCAGGGGATCTTCCTGACCTAGGGATCGAAACTGCCTCTCTTATGTCTCTTGCATATGAGAACTTCACATGAGTAACAGATATCTGTTGTCTTCATATTATTTTTTAAAAAATCCCCAATAGGTCTTTTCAAGCCTCCAAAAGAATTCACAAGTTACATGTGAGATTTATGAGGATTTACTTGTTTGAGCTAAGTCACAATCGATTTGAAACTTAGACTAAAATAATTTTTGTTTTGATTTAACATCTTGGTTAGCAATAATTGTATGGGCTGTACTATAATTTGGGGGGATATAAATTTTATATAGTTAAGAGCTCACATAAAATTACAGAAATGAACTCCTGAACTCTCCATCTCTAAATTTATTTTTGTGACTATAACATTCACACACTGAGCTTATCTAATGTAGCTGTACTTAGTAGTCCTCGTCCAAGTTTTCCTCTAAGGACCACTTTTGTCTTTTTAAAAAAATTCTTCTAAAGCTATTATAGAGTATCTTATCTTCTATAATTTTCTATGCGTATTTGTTCCTTTTATCTTATATAATTTTTGCACAGCTACATTCGTTTTTATTCTTATCCTTTAAACAAATGGTAGCATGTCCTAAAGTGTGCAGTTTGAATTTTAGTTCCTTTAAATACTTAAGCAGCATACTACTCAGAGGCTATGTAATAGTCCGTGGACGGTTTTACCACAGATTTTTAAAGTTTCCCTCTATTCACCACAACCTAAACGTCTAGATTCTTTTATTATAACACCCACTGACTCAGTGGGGATCATTCCAGCCCCCCATGTGCTCAGTAGTATCTGACTCTTTGGGACCCTTTGGGCACACCAGGCTTCACTGACCCTGGGTTTTTCCAGGCAAGAATACTGTAGTGAATCGCAATTTTCTTACCCAGGGGATCTTCCCAACTCAGGGATCAAACCCATGTCTCCTGCATTGGCAGGCAGATTCTTTACCCACTGAACCATTGGGGAGCCCCAGAGGGGGTCATTACCCATGTCATTTCTTAACTAACTAAACTATAGAAGACATATTGAATGTGAAATATTTTATTTTATTTTTAAACTTTACATAATTGTATTAGTTTCGTCAAATATCAAAATGAATCCACCACAGGTATACATGTGTTCCCCATCCTGAACCCTCCTCCCTCCTCCCTCCCCATACCATCCCTCTGGGTCGTCCCAGTGCACCAGCCCCAAGCATCCAGTATTGTGCATCGAACCTGGACTGGCATCTCGTTTCATACATGATATTTTACATGTTTCAATGCCATTCTCCCAAACCTTCCCACCCTCTCCCTCTTCCACAGAGTCCATAAGACTGTTCTATACATCAGTGTCTCTTTTGCTGTCTCGTACACCGGGTTATTGTTACCATCTTTCTAAATTCCATATATATGCGTTAGTATACTGTATTGTTGTTTTTCCTTCTGGCTTACTTCACTCTGTATAATAGGCTCCAGTTTCATCCACCTCATTAGAACGGAATATTTAAAGAAATAACTTTTTAATTTTTTTCCTTAAAGTTTTATTGAGCTATAATTGACATAAGCACTATGTAAGTTAAAGGTGTACAGTGTAATGATTTGATGTATATATTCTATGAAATGATTACCACAGTAAGTTTAGTAAACTTATCCATCATTTCATATAGGTATAAAGAAAAGAAAAAGAAAAAAAAAATTTCTTTGTAATGAAAATTCTTAGAATTTACTCAAGAATTATGGGCATTTTATTTCTTTTCTAGTTCTTCTTTGGTAATGATTGATTGCTTTAGAATTTTTACCTCCCATAGGGTAAATTTTAGTAATTCCTATTTCCATGAAAATCATATATTTCATCCAGATTTATATAAAGCTAAGAAAATTGTCCCTAAAGGCATTTAATTTCTGCTGCATCTTTGGTAATTCCATATTAGAATTTATTATTTTGTACATTTAAGCTTTCTTTCCTTGTTTCCTTTATTATTTACTAAGGATTCATCTGTTTTTCCCATCCATGAACCAGACCTTGGATATTTGTGAGTTTTAAATATTTCTGTTTGTTTTCTATTCAGTTTCATTTCTTTTTTTAAAATTTGCATTCATTTCTCTTTTGTTCCTTTAATGTCTTTTTATTGTTTTGTGAAGCTTGAAGTCTCATATTTATTTACATTCTTTCAAGCTTATTAATATATGCCTTAAAGATTGAATTTTCTTTTTTTCTTTGTTTATTCTTCCCCTATGATCTGATTTTAAAAGTCTTAATTATTATCATTTTTTTTCATATCAGGCAATTATGGTTTTAATTTTTATTTGAACCCAGTTACCCTGATGCTTTACATACTATTTTTAAATTACCACTTGATAAAATTTTGGACTTTTTCTTTTTCTTTTGTTTCCAGTTCTGTTTGTTTTGAATTCCAGTTCTAATTTTATTGCATTATGAATAGAAAATACTAACCATGCAATCACTTCTTTTTTTGAAATTTATTAAATATTTATTTCTAATTGTAATACTATCCCTTTCAAGCCTTCTCTTTAAAGAAAAAAATTAAATGAAGCATATCAGTCTAAAATAATGATCTGACTGCCTAAAGAAGAGAAGACTTCTGAAACACCTCTAAGGAAGGCATTCTTGAGTATACTCCCATTGGGTACTTCTGTCAAGCCAGCTTCAGCCAATTGTGCACAAGGAGAAAGTGAGAGTGGTTAAACTCTCACTAAGCAGTTGTTACAAGTTGCCACTTAAAAACATTAAATTTACAACCACCCAAGGACCTTCTTGGCAGTGAAGGTCATCTTCTATCTAGAGATGTGACTTGGCTTTGATTTCCAGACTTTTTCTACCACTTTTAAAGGCACGAATCACTTGTTAAGCATGGCACTGCAGGATAGAGCTTGATTCCTGAAGATCAGAAAATATTTAGCATCCACCTGACATTCTGCCAACTGCAGCTCATTCCTTTCTTAGTTTGAAGAGAAGGAAATAGATTTAAAATTAAAAAAAAAGAAGAAGCAGCATGTAATGATAACTAAAGGTGTGATAATTTTTTCCCTATCATCAGTCTAGCTGTGATGATCTATAATACAGTTTTCATCACATATTTAATCTTAATTAAAACTCTGGCATTGTGCTTTCCTGTGTCTCCATTCTACAACAAAATGCAGTTTCCAACCCAAGGGTGATAACAATAAATATGGGGAAAGGTTCAAGGCAAATTTGACATAGTGTTTCTTATATGCATTATTTAAAATTGCACCCACACAAGCATTCCATACAAACTTTCACTTGGAATTACTCCCAGAACACTCCAGAATTATCATGGTTACAAGTAATCCTAAAAAGAACTGGAAAAATCAAGTTGAATCTTACTTCCTAAGATAGGCCCAAGCATTAATGGTGTCTACTGAGAAATAAGGTTAAATTCTTCAAAATCTGATTTGATGGCATTCTCTTTAGTTGATATCCTTTTCATCTTCAGGGCTTCCCTGGTGGCTCAACAGTAAAGAAGCCACCTGCAAGGGGGAGACCCAGGTTCAATCCCCGGGTTGGGAAGATCCCCTGGAGTAGGGAATGGCTTATTTATCCCAGTACTCTTGCCTGGAGAATCCCATGGACAGAGTAGCCTAGCTGGCTATAGTCAGTGGGGTCACAAAGAGTTGGACACCATTGAGCAACTAACACTTTCACTTTTAATCTTCACGTTAAATTGGAACAACCGTTCATGGCTAAAATTCATTCTAATAAAGACAGAAAAAAAATCAGCAATATTTAATCTGGAAAAAAGTTCAAAGGCTAAAGACTATTTGTTTTTTCAAATTTAAGACCAGTTTATATCCAAGTGCATCCTTCTTCAGCTTTACTTCCTAGTTAAATGAATCCATTTCCCTCTTTGGACAGACTGATCCACCCTTGACTCCCTGTGTGAACTGACTATATTTTTTTGTGACCTTAAAGACCAAAATCCACTGACTTCTTCTGATTCAAGCATAAGGTTCCCATGACGTATATAAATGTGGTAAACATTTATTGGGAAGAGTTCCATCCTTGAGTTCAAAATTTCTCATGTAAGATTTTATGAGTCTCATCATTCACATATCGCAATGAAGCAAGATGTCTTTTCTAGGAAATGTGTTCCCAGTGAGAACACAATTATTAAATACCATCATCACTGATAATAATTAAACTTTATTACCATAGTTCCAACCTTGTCAGATCCGGCTCCCCAGAGGGATGACTGTAAGTGAGAGGCTTTAGAAAAGAGTGTACTATGAAAACTAACAGGACACCTGACCAGGAACAGCACCTGAGAGACTAAATTTGTGCTAAAGCCCTTTTTGGGTAGGGTGGCAGCATGACTCTGCTCTGTTCTTGATGCCTTTATTTTTTAAATTTCATTGTATATTTGAAAGTGCTGTGTCTTTGTGGCTGCATGGGTTTTTCTCTAGTTGTGGCGAGAAGATGGTACTCTCTAGTTGTCATGTGTGTGGGCTTCTCAGTGCCATGGCTTCTTTGTCACAAAGCACAGGCTCCAGACAAGTGGGATTCAGTGGTTGCAGCTCCTGGGCTCCAGAGCGCAGGCTTGGTAGAGGGGTGCAGGGGCTCAGTTGCTCCGCGGCATGTGGAATCTTCCCAGATTAAGGATCAAACCCATGTCTCCTGTGATGGCAGGCAGATGATTCTTTACCGCTGAGTTACCAAGGAAGCCCCTTCTTAATGTCTTTAACCAACGTTTGAGAAAGGAAATCCCTTCCTAATAAGGAATAAGGATGCTACAAATTAAAGCAGATTGAAAGGAAGGTGACAAAGGAGAGACACCGTTAGGAGAGAATGAATTAGAATCAATTACAGTCACTATTTTTAAGCATCAACTTAGTACTGGACACTTTTTCTCTTATCTTTAAAACACTTCTCAGAGGCTATTATATAAATAATATATATAATATCAGGAGCTAATATTATAAATAATATTAAATAGGTGGTTTATCAGTATATATATATATATAAATGTTATCAGGAGCTAATATTATAGATAATATTAAATAGGTGGTTTATCGGAAATCCATTTAGTGAATAATTGTAGAAAGGATATTCAAAACCAGCGCACCCTGCTTCAAGACAGTTCTTTTTCAGCTACACTGTGCTTCTTTTTATTGGTGAGAGGAAAAAATGTATATATGTGAGGGGGATAAATGAGCAAGATTCTGTTTACCCAATGTTGGTAAATATTTGGCTGCAGTTAATTTTAACTCAGCCACTTAAAGTGCACAGTAATTAGCTTGGCTGCCTTGAGAATAATCTTAAATGAGGAGCCTGGACTAAGATCGCAATGATGCACAGAGGTAGTCAAGCTCGTGTAGTTAGTAAGGATGACGCTAGGTGAATAGGGAAAAGCAAAGTACAGTTTTGCATGTTGAAGACACAAAGACAAAACTTACCCACCTCGCGGTCAGTGGAAAGTAAATCCAAACCTGGTGAGGCCGTGAGTGCTACTTCTGTCTTTGGATGCGTAGGACCTCACATGATCATGTACTGAATCAGACACACACACTGTCAGACATTTACAATTCTGTGGATAGAATTGAAAAGGCCTCTTTTCCTTTTGGGTATTGTGCTGTATTGCCGATCCTGCGCATAGTGCCAATTGTCTTGGTGTGTCTGACTGTGCGCACTGTTGCCTGAACCCATGGTAGGTCAGGCACAAGCTAAGAGGCTGGAGGAAAATGCAAGGAGCCCTAGGAACCGCAGACACATGTCTTCTCTCCTGGCTGGCACAGCAGCCGTAGCAGCAGACATAACACCACACAACATAACTGCACACAACCCTTCCGGGCTTTTCCAGGTGAAGCTTGTATTTACTTACAGAACAAACATAGCCAGTGGCCGAGTACCCTGTGACACGCCTGTGCACTTCCGTAGCGATCTCAGCTGTTGCACAGCCTTGCAAAGTCACTGTTTATGGCACGTGGGGCGAGAGGGCGTGAGAGTATGGGGCACCATCTTGCTAATTTCCCCACGTGTTATTAGCTCACATTGTTTTCCTTTATCTGGTTTGAACTCTCCAGATTCCCGTTTTCTTAGTTTTTACAAAGTTTGAGAAATTTTTGCATCAAAATTTCGCCCAGGCCCTGATTTTGGTACCATTTCTGGAAAAACCAATCACAAGCCAAGAATGAGAAATCTTAGGCAGATGGAAATATTTTTCATGACCATGAATCTCAACTTTTTTACTGTCAGTCTAGCTAGTTAAAACAGAAAAAATAGGGAGATAAAAATAGCTTCCTGGGCATAGGGGAAATTTCAAAATAATAATAGTGGAAGGAAAAGAAAAAGAGAATGTAAAAGAAAGAGGCAGGCCAGAAAGCAAAGGGTGTAATAGTAAAAAAAAAAAAATCAAGATTTATGATTCACAATATGATGATTTAAACATATTAAATAACTGAAATAGGACTGACTTTGAAATGGAGCAGGACCATATGGTCTTTGCCCCTCTCCCCACCCCACGTCCTCTACCTGCCTTTTGCCTGTGGAAAGCTTTAGTCAAAGAAAAGTGAAGGGAGAAGTGAGAGATACTGAAACAAAGAAAAACAATCAGAGAAGACTAAATAACAACAATAGAGTCAGTAAGCACAGTCAAGGACCCTTCCTCTTTCTCGAGGGCTATAGATAATTTTCTGAGCCATATCCTGTGAGCTGTCTTAGAGATACCAAAACAGGTGAAGAAGTTAACTACATCATGACTAGACTATACCCAGAACTTGAGCTGCCATAATTCGGAGAATTGACCGCAAAGAAATGGGAACAAGTGCACCCCAGAACTCAAGATTAGCTGTACCAAAACCAACCAAAAACAAGACCAGGCGCAGACTGTGGCTCAGACCATGAACTCCTTATTGCCAAATTCAGACTGAAATTGAAGAAAGTGGGGAAAACCATTAGACCATTCAGGTATGACCTAAATCAAATCCTTTATGATTATACGGTGGAAGTGAGAAATAGATTTAAGGGACTAGATCTGATAGACAGAGTGCCTGATGAACTATGAATGGAGGTTCACGACATTGTACAGGGGAAAGGGATCAAGACCATCCCCAACAAAAAGAAATGCAAAAAAGCAAAATGCCTGTCTGAGGAGTCCTTATAAATAGCTATGAAAAGAAGAGGAGCAAAAAGCAAAGGAGCACAGGAAAGATATACCCATTTGAATACAGAGTTCCAAAGAATAGTAGGGAGAGATAAGAAAGCCTTCCTCAGTGATCAATGCAAAGAAATAGAGGAAATCAATAGAATGGGAAAGACTAGAGATCTCTTCAAGAAAATCAGAGATACCAAGGGAACATTTCATCAAAGATGGACTCAATAAAGGACAGAAATGGTATGGACCTAACAGAAGCAGGAGATATTAAGAAGAGGTGGCAAGAATAAAGAGAAGAACTGTACAAAAAAGGGCTTCATGACCCAGATAATCACGATGGTGTGATCACTCACCTAGAGCCAGACATCCTGGTATGTGAAGTGAAGTGCATCTTAGGAAGCATCACTACAAACAAAGTAAGTGGAGGTGATGGAATTCCAGTTGAGCTATTTCAAATCCTGGAAGATGATGCTGTGAATGTGCTGCACTGAATATGCTAGCAAATTGGGAAAACTCAGCAGTGGCCACAGGACTG
Organism: Bison bison bison; assembly: GCF_000754665.1. Classification (NCBI taxonomy): domain Eukaryota; kingdom Metazoa; phylum Chordata; class Mammalia; order Artiodactyla; family Bovidae; genus Bison; species Bison bison. Next base: position 2,101,222 of record NW_011494868.1, on the reverse strand, counting down.
GAAAAGGTCAGTTTTCATTCCAATCCCAAAGAAAGGCAATGCCAGAGAATGCCCAAACTACCGCACAATTGCACTCACCTCACTCATGTAAAGTAATGCTTAAAATTCTCCAAGCCAGTCTTCAGCAATACATGAACCATGAACTTCAAGATGTTCAAGCTGGTTTTAGAAAAGGCAGAGGAACCAGAGATCAAATTGCCAACATCCAATGGATCATCGAAAAAGCAAGAGTTCCAGAAAAACATCTATTTCTGCTTTATTGACTACGCCAAGTCCTTTGACTCTGTGGATCACAATAAACTGTGGAAAATTCTGAAAGAGATGGGAATACCAGACCACCCGACCTGCCTCTTGAGAAACCTGTATGCAGGTCAGGAAGCAACAGTTAGAA
>NW_011494868.1:2094356-2100731 GCF_000754665.1 Bison bison bison | reverse complement strand
TAAACTGTGGAAAATTCTGAAAGAGATGGGAATACCAGACCACCCGACCTGCCTCTTGAGAAACCTGTATGCAGGTCAGGAAGCAACAGTTAGAACTGGACATGGAACAACAGACTGGTTCCAAATAGGAAAAGGAGTACATCAAGGCTGTATATTGTCACCCTGCTTATTTAACTTATATGCAGAGTGCTGCGGTTCATGTGGTCGCAAAGAATCGGACGTGACTGAGCGACTGAAGTGAACTGAAAACAACCAAGATGATGCTAGTTATACCACCGAAGACCAATTGAAGATCACCGTTAGGGATGACTGTGCTGTTTCTTCATGTAACCACCTCCCCCTCCTCACCCCACCAGCAGCCACACTCTGTCTATAAAAGCTCTCACCTGCTGCTTGTCAGGGTTGGCGGGTGGGGGTTTGCCATTGGACAAATATCTGCCACCCTCCCCACAACATATATGTCTTTTCAGTAACAGCTTCTAAACCACTCCTCATTTATGGTTTCTGTGAACCAATCTGACATTCCATATAGAAAGAAAGCATTTTTAACTGATGATTTATGTTTTTAATGCTAAGGCTTCAGTTCATCCCCTCAAAGACAACTGTAAAAAGACTCAGGAGGAGAAAAGGATGGAGAATGAAGGGAAAGAATGCATCAGAAGGACATACAAAGTTTTACTCTATAACATGAACTTCAAATTTCAAATACTTAGTCGCTTGTGAACTCAAAATAGGGATCCATGAGAACAGGTTCACACCTAAGATGGGGACATGCTTACCTCTGTCCTTCCTTTCTTTTGAGCTCTAGTAGTTTCCCAGATTTGAAGCAGTTCTTAAACACACACACACACACATGCACAGAGTAATCTTCCATTGTCCAAGCAATCTTGATTCACACATCAGGTATAACATAGGTTCCTTGGCAAGTCTCCCAGCTGTAAACTGTGTAGTAGTCAGAGAAGGAAGATGTGATACTAGAGAGAAATTGGCCCAAAGAGGAGGGCATAATGCCAAGAGGAGGAGGAGACCCCCCAGGTCTTTAGAAGCTGGCCGGGAAGGCATCTTCCTTGTTCTCCAGGGTTTGTGTCATACGCAAGCGTTCCTCTGTTCCTGAGTCTTGCTTCCCATCCTCTGCTACTGTTACCTCTCTCGGGAGGCAGTGTGGGCTGCTGTTTCTAGGAAGATGGAGGTTTCACCTTCAACAATGAGTCTTTGGTAAGGCTAATGTTTGTTTCTGTATCTCTTTATAGAATATTTCTTTTGAAATTCTCTACCAACTTTTTGTTGCTAGTTACCAGTATTTGAAAACTTGTTTTGTGCCAATGAGATCACAGTTCAGCCCTATTCTCTAGAGACTAATTGACCTTTAAGGAGGCTTGTCCTCCTAATAGTATGGCACATAGTTTCCCTTAATGTACTGGAGTTAAGTGATCTTCAAGAGATAATAGACCCCATGGTGAGAGCAGCTGAACTTAATTTACTATGTGTCAAAACAAAGGCTCCTAAAGAGTTGATGTGCTGAGGCTCCTTAGAAATTTTTATCAATGGCAGCAGGAAGCAGTGGTGAAATTGCTGTGATATGTATTCTGCAAACTCCATCTGGATTAGAGAAAGGCAATGTTTTCCTGTAGAGAGGCAGATATTCCATGAAGCTAATTAAGCTTAAGTTTTGATATCCTCATTTGCATGGGTCATTCCTGGGCTGTATAAAAATGTTTTGATTTGTAATTTCACATTTATTATAAAGTGGGTCTCTGCTAGGATCTGGATGTTTGGGTCCTTGCCAAAATTCATGTGATGAAATCTTAACCCTCAATGATAATAGTAGTAGGAGGTGGGATCTTTGAGAGATGCTTAAGTCATGAGGGTAGAGTCTCTTGAAGGTAGAACCTCGTAAATGGGATTAGTGCCTTTATAAAAGAGGCTCCAGAGAGATTCCCCAGCATCTTTCACCATGTGAGAACACAGAGAGAGGGGATTGGCAAGGAAGCAGCCCTTCACCAGAGACAATGACACTGGAAACTTGATTTTAGACTTGCAGTATCCAGAACTGTGGGAAATAAATTTCTCTTGTGCTGAAGTTACTCAATCAATATTCATTCATTGATTATATTAACTAACAACCCAAAGGGACTAAGATGGTCTCCAAAGTTCTGTAAGTTATATGTAGGGGTAACAGATTTGCCAAAAACAACAATAAAATAATCAATCAGACTAAAAAAAAATCAGGCTGCTTAAATTTGAATTTCAAACAATGAGTATTTTTTATAACATAATAATATCCCATTAAATATTTATCTTGCACTATTTAGGGATGTTCTTATACTAAAATATTATCCATTGTTGAGCAGATAATATTCAAGTCTCTAGGGGATCAGTACTGAGCAAAACATACAAATCCTCTTTTCCAAAGGAATTTATAGACAAGAAGTCAATAAGTAAAACATATAGTGTTTCTGAGATTGATTTTATTTTTATTGATTGACATAAGCCAAGTGTTTCCCTGTAGCTGTAAGATAAAAGGAGGAGAAAAAGGAGAGGAATAAATTTGGAAGAAATATGGAGGCAATATGAAAAGCAGAATTTTTCTTTAATTAGTTTTACCTTTTTAAGTTTTTGAGCTACAAAAAAAAATGAAAAGATAATACAGAGGATTTCTTCCCATTTGATATTGATATTTCTAAGTGTAACCACACGCATCTACATTAAGTTAAACTTCATAAGTTTACAACTCTGATCTCTTATTGCATAGATGATGCTAGACCCTCCTTCTTTTACTTATCTGCAATTCCTGTTCCCTTGAGGGGATAGCTGTTTCTCACCACCTGCCATTTATTTACCTATATTTTTCAATAGGTAAATATTTACATATATATACATATATAAAAGTTTTAGAATTGTTAACCAGTGCCACTCCCTCAGATATAACTTATAAATTAGAGTACAGTGGTTATGTGCAGTTCCCTTTGACTTTAGGCCTCAGTCTAACAGACTTTACCCATTTATAGTTTCTGGCAGCAGACTCTAGTGCACAAGCGTCCGCAGCTGCAGCACCCAGGCTCAGCAGCGGCACACCCGCTTAGCTGCCAGTGAAGTTTCCTGGGTCAGCGCCTCCCCCACGCTGCCCCTGGTGAGGTTGTCTCATACATCTGAAATACAGCTAGGATTTTTGGCCATGTTCATGTACCTTCCTGGGCTCCCCTGACTTCCTCAATTTGCACATATTAACATCTTGCTCTTAGTGCTTTAAAATTCTGAGGGTTTTGATAAATTCACAATGTCATGTGTCCAACAACCTGTTTTCATGGTTTTACTGCCCCCCAAATCCCCTGTGTTTCACCTACTCCTGTCTACCCTTCCCCAACCCCTGGCAACCGAAAATCATTTTACTTTCTTAATAGTTTTGCATTTCTGGAATGTCAAATAATTAAAATCACACAGTATGCAGCTTTTTTTGTTCCCTTAGAAATAGGCATTTAAGTTTCCTTCTTGCCTATTTGTGGCTTGATAAATCATGTCCCTTCAACACTGATATTATTTCAGTGCATGGATTTACCATAGACTATTCACTTATTGACTGAAACATACTTTGATTGTTTCCAGTTTTCTGTGATTATAACTAAAGTTCCTGTAAACATTCAACAGCTGATTTTTGTGTAAATGTAATTTTCAACTGAATTGAATAAATACCCAGGAGCACAGTTACTGGATCATATGATAAGATTATGCTCAGATGTGTAAAACTCTAGCAAACACTTCCAAAAGGGCTGTGTTATTTTGAATTCCTACCAGCAATGAATGAGAGTTCCTATTGCCCCTCTAATTTTCTTTTTCTTTTTTTTTTTTTTAATTTTAGCTATTCTTATAGGTACACTGTGGAATCTCATTGTTGCTTTAATTTGTAATCCCTTCACGACAAATGATATTGTGCAATTTTCACTATGCTTACAAAATCAGAGTTTTAATAGATATTTTAAGAGATGATTTTTAAAAACAGAGGGAAACCAAAGCACAATAAACTCCAGCCTCCAGTATTTTCCTCTAACATCTGTGAAGGTACAGAGGTAAGTGACAGGTATCAACCCAACAAAAAATTCCATACATTTTAACCTGTGCTGAGGCCAAGCCCTCATAGAGGCAGAAAAGGGAAATTCCATTTGTACAGTGATGGGTGCCTTAGGTTAAAGTGATTTGATACATTAAGATGGTTACCCAGAGTTTTATTTGAATGCTTAGAAAAGACATTCTCTAAAAGAGTGCTCCATGAACTTCTCTAGCGCTCCAGTGGTTGAGAATTTGCCTGCAGTGCAGGAGACATGGGTTCCGTTCCTGGTCTGGGAAGATTCCAACATGCCAAGGGGCAACTAAGCGTGTGTGCCACGACGACTGAGCCTGTGTGCTGCAGGCTGGAGCTTGTGCACCTGGAGCCCGTGCTCGGCAACGAGGGAAGCCACTGCACTGAGAAGCCCGCGCGCCACGATGAAGAGCACCCCCTGCTTGCCACGAACAGAGAAAGCCTGCGCGCAGCAGTGAAGACCCAGTGCAGCCATGAATAACTTAGGGGGAAACAAGCCTTTAACAAATAAAGTAGAAAATAAAAAACAAAGGAGGATTCCATGCCGTTGGTCCTTAAACCAACATTAGTATCTATGAAACACTTACTATGTGGCAAGTGGTATGCATTGATACAAGCAAAGTGCTTCTACCCTAGAAGGTAGACTCTATGATTATCTTCATTTCTGTTGACAAAAATCCAGAAACAAATGAGTATCTCATCTAAAGTCCATGGCAATGTAAGGGAAAGCCTGGATGTGCAATAACAATTTGACTGCAGAATCTGGTTTCTTAATCAGTTCAGCATAGCATCTATCTCACAGAGCTTATCCTGTCAGAAATCAAGAGGAAAAAATGAGAAAAATAATGAAAAGGAAAACCTTTCTTGTCAGTGGAATCATCTTCATCTCTTGAAAGAAGACATCTTTTGCACACTAAGTTAAATGTGTATGACAAAAACCCATGTCTTTGTGATTATAAGAATCTAGAACTTTAGGTGTGGAAGAAATCTTAGAGGTCACCTTGAAGTTTTTCATTTTATAAACGAGGACCTTTAAGCCAGAAGTATTTCCTGCCTGAGCCCCAGCCTGACAGTACTGGGCGACAGCCATAATTGGTCTTCAGACCCGGTACCACTTTCACAGTATCAATATTTTTCCATATGATCATTACAAAAAGTTATTCAATAAATATATTTTCTTTTTTCTATTTTTCTGGTCAACCTGCCATTTTCTGACCAAAGCCTCAAAGTGCATAATGGGAGGGTAGAGTCCAGGACTCTACTTGAGTTTTTTCATCTCTGTTACACCAGGTAAATATATGCACGGAAGCCATCTGTGTGCCTAGCTGCTATCATAATCCCTTAGGCTAATGCTCACTTCATTTAAAAAGAAATGATTCTCTTCCTTCTAAAGGAAGTCATGGAAATCTGACTAGCACAGGGTATTTCTGTTTTTTTCCCCCAAGCGACACAAACAGCAATGCTACAGTAATTTGGTCTTGATTACTACAATATCAAAAGAAAACTCTTTTGAACAGAGTTGCATTTTTTTCTAAGAGATCTGAGGGAAGGTGATAGCTAACTCCACACTCTTAATTCCTTGGTGTGCATACTGGTCTCAGTATGAAACTAGAAAATGAAAGAGAGATAACTGGAAATAATGTGTGCAATTATTTTGTTATTAAGATTTTATTGGTGGTGTAAGGACAGGGGAAAGTAACTAAGGAAACGAAGCTCAAGTTAATTCCAATTCATAGCTTTTATAGCATTTGATAAATCTTCCTGGGAAGTAAAAGATAGCTAGGGAATCCTTTCAGTTTGTTTTGTAAATGAGAAAGTATATTGGAGCCTAATTAAAAGCGTTGATAATATAATTAATGCAATTTTGAATGTATCTATCACTAGATATTAATTATCTTGTAGTCACTAGAAGAGATAACAATTATATTGTTCTCTGAGATTAGCATGGTATACATCTCCTGAATATGAATGCTGTTGAACTAAAATAAATTGGTTACCAAACTAAATATATACAAAAAAAGATGTTTTCATTAATACTAGCTTATAGTGGTAGAAATATGGAATCTGCCAATGAACATGTTTTCTTCCTGGCCAAAATTCTAATTCCTGAAGAATCTAAGGAAAAAAAAACAGCTAAACTCAAGAGGAAAATAATGTGATGTGAATAAAATTAATGCCACAGGAGGAAAAAATATGTCCTTTAAAGGTAAAGGAAAAGGATATACTTGTTGATTAAACGAGTTAGACTGAGGTGGTTCTCATGCATTGACACCCATAAAACAAACCAAAATTAAGCCTAT
>NW_011494868.1:2090600-2094256 GCF_000754665.1 Bison bison bison | reverse complement strand
CTGTAAATGCCTCAAGGTTACCAAATTGAAACCTAAGGACAACTAATCACAGCAAATTAAGCTTTTTCAAATAAGGCAGCCACTTCAACCAATCAAATAATTTCTTACTTGCTTCCTTGTCTTCTCTGTAGGAGTCCTTCCCTGTTGGTAGAGTGTTCCTGACCTCTTCTAGTTTGGTGCTGCCCAAATGGCTATGGTTTTTCCAGTGGTCATGTACGGATGTGAGAGTTGGACTGTGAAGAAGGCTGAGTGCTGAAGAATTGATGCTTTTGAACTGTGGTGTTGGAGAAGACTCTTGAGAGTCCCTTGGACTGCAAGGAGATCCAACCAGTCCATTCTAAAGGAGATCAGTCCTGGGATTTCTTTGGAAGGAATGATGCTAAAGCGGAAACTCCAGTACTCTGGCCACCTTGTGCGAAGAGTTGACTCATTGGAAAGGACTCTGATGCTGGGAGGGATTGGGGGCAGGAGGAGAAGGGGATGACAGAGGATGAGATGGCTGGATGGCATCACTGACTCGATGGACGTGAGTCTGGGTGAACTCTGGGAGTTGGTGATGGACAGGGAGGCCTGGTGTACTGCGATTCATGGGGTCGCAAAGAGTCGGACATGACTGAGTGACTGAACTGAACTGAACTGAAATAGAATAAATTTTTGCTTAAATTCAACATTTTTAATGTGCCTGGATTTATCTTTTAAAATACTATATTAAGAGAACTTTTTTTTTCCCTATTATTGATACAATTGCTTATTCCTACCATCTTAAGCTTTTATAACTCATGATTTCATTTTGACAAGAAACTTAATAATCTATAAAGGGTAAAACATAAATTCTCATATGTTTAGAAGTCTCTTCTTTTAAGCCTATCTTTGATTTTAAGTAAAGTATTTATTCTAGAAGATTAATTATTTTAACTTAAGAAAATTCTAGAAGTAGTGTGATACAATATCCTAAGGAAAAAAAGCAGAAAGTGAAAGTTGATCAGTCATGTCTGACCCTTTGGGCCCCATGGATTGTAGTCCACCAGACTCCTCTGTCCATGGAATTCTTCAGGCCAGAATACTGCAGCGGGTAGCCACACCCTTCTCCAGGGGAACTTCCTAACTCAGGAATTGAACTGGGGTTTCCTGCATTGCAGGTGGATTCTTTACCAGCTGATCTACCAGGGAAGCCCAATGTCCTAAGTTCTTTCTAAATCCTCCATACATATCCTACAATTCTGTGAGGTAGATGGCATCAGAAAAAATTTTACAGTTGATAAAGCTAATAAGTAATAGACCCAGAGTACTCAGTACATAAAATTACAGATCTGGGGTTTGAATTGTAGCCTCTCTAATGCCAAATGTCATGATACTTCCTTATATCTATTAGACGTCAACCAAATATTTTGCCAATTAATAAAAGAAAGTGCCTCAAATCTAGATTACAGTTTATCGTGTGACACTTTTATAGGCCTAGAGTAACAACACTGTGTGCATGTGTGTGTGCTCAGTTGCTCAGTCATGTCTGATTCTTTGTGATCTCATGGACTGTAGCCCACCAGGCTCCTCTGTCCTTGGAATTTTCCTAGCAAGAATACTGGAGCTGGTTGCCATTTCCTACCCAAGGGGATCTTCCCAACCTGTGTCTCTTATGTCTCCTGCATAGGCATGTGGTCTTTATCACAGCATCACCTGGGAATCCCAGAATCAATTCAGTCTAATAACATTGTAAAGAGCACAAATCCTTTCAAGTTGTTAGACTTTTTACACAGTACAATTCTTGATTTTAAAATCCTGAAAAAAAATGTGACTCCCACCTGGCCCCCATTGTCAGAAAACAAAATTATCTACCAGTCATGGTTCTCATGGCTCATGTCATAAATGGTTTAACAGTCCTCTCATGTTTGTTAACTATGTTCCCTCATTCCTGGACCCCTGGTCAACATACCCTCAGCTTCTGGGTGGGATGGATGTGGTTGGTGCCAAACAGGCCATATTCATTACTTCTGGAGTCCGATTCTGCTACATTGGAACACCATCTGATCCCATTTCAGAAAGTAGTAGGGCCTGCGGCTGGTAATCAGACACGTGGTTAATATTTGTCAGGAAGGACCAACTGCTCTCTGCCTTCTTTTCTTTATGGCTGATTCATCAAAAACAGGACCTTAACTCTCATTTGTTTACTTCCCATGACTCTAAGACAGCAGTCCCCAAGCTGTTTGGCACCAGAGATCCGTTTTATGGAATACAATTTTTCCACGGACTGCACGGGTGACGGGGGTGGGGGGTTCGGGGGCAGTGGTGGTTAAGTGCAGGGTGATTCAGGCGGTGATGAGAGCAGCAGTAGTTAAAGAAGCTTCACTTGCTTTGCTTGCTAACCCCTCGGCACACCTCCTGCTGTGTGGCCCGGTTCCTAACCAGCCCTTGACACTATCAGTCTCAGGCCAAGGAACTGGGGACCTTGCTCTAAGAGATCCAGAAGACCCTATATTCAACAGCTTTCTTACTTAAAGCATTACTATTAAAAAGTAAACATTCACAGCTGAGTTCAGTGATAGGACTGAAGCCCAATGGATCATAACTTCCTGGAAGAATAATGGAAATAAAACAAGGAATAGAAAGAAGTGTCTCACAGAAAGTCTCATGCCTATGGTCCTTCACAATTAAGCTCACCCAGATATAGTGTGTGTTTGCTTGGCCACCTGGAAACCCAATGCACTAGAGCATGACTGATGTAACTCAATGTGTCTGAGCCACTGCTGCTACTGCTACTGCTAAGTCACTTCAGTTGTATCCGACTCTGTGCGATCCCATAGACAGCAACCCACCAGGCTCCCCCATCCCCGGGATTCTCCAGGCAAGAACACTGGAGTGGGTTGCCATTTCCATCTCCAATGCGTGAAAGTGAAGTCACTCAGTTGTGTCCAACTTAGCGACCCCATGAACTGCAGCCTACTAGGCTCCCCTGTCCATGGGATTTTCCAGGCAAGAGTACTGGAGTGGGGTGCCATTGCCTTCTCCGGTCTGAGCCACAGAGTACGGCAAGTCATGAAAATTAAAAATGCTCACAGGGCATTTTTCAGTTCACTTTCAGTGAACTTTCACTGAACTTTCACGTTCAGTTCACTTCAGTCGCTTAGTCATGTCCAACTCTTTGTGACCCCATGAATTGCAGCACACCAGGCCTCCCTATCCATCACCAACTCCCGGAGTTCACTCAGACTCACGTCCATCGAGTCAGTGATGCCATCCAGCCATCTCATCCTCTGTGGTCCCCTTCTCCTCCTGCCTGCAATCCCTCCCAGCATCAGGGTCTTTTCTAATGAGTCAACTCTTCGCACAAGGTGGCCAGAATACTGGAGTTTCAGCTTTAGCATCAGTCCTTCCAAAGAACACCCAGGACTAGTTGGATCTCCTTGCAGTCCAAGGGACTCTCAAGAGTCTTCTCCAACACCACAGTTCAAAAGCATCAATTCTTCAGCGCTCAGCTTTCTTCACAGTCCAACTCTCACATCCATACATGACCACAGGAAAAACCATAGCCTTGACTAGACAGACCTTTGTTGGCAAAGTAATGTCTCTGCTTTTGAATATGCTATCTAGGTTGGTCATAACTTTCCTTCCAAGGAGTAAACGTCTTTTAATTTCATGGCTGCAGTCACCATCTGCAGTGA
>NW_011494868.1:2066028-2090500 GCF_000754665.1 Bison bison bison | reverse complement strand
CATCTGCAGTGATTTTGGAGCCCAAAAAATAAAGTCTGACACTGTTTCTACTGTTTCCCCGTCTATATCTCAAGAAGTGATGGGACCAGATGCCATGATCTTCGTTTTCTGAATGTTGAGCTTTAAGACAACTTTTTCACTCTCCACTTTCACTTTCATCAAGAAGCTTTTTAGTTCCTCTTCACTTTCTGCCATAAGGGTCGTGTCATCTGCATATCTGAGGTTACTGATATTTTTCCTGGCAATCTTGATTCCAGCTTGTGTTTCTTCCAGCCCAACGTTTCTCATGATGTACTCTGCATATAAGTTAAATAAGCAGGGTGACAATATACAGCCTTGATGTACTCCTTTTCCTATTTGGAACCAGTCTGTTGTTCCCTGTCCAGTTCTAACTGCTGCTTCCTGACCTGCACAGGTTTCTCAAGGGGCAGGTCAGGTGGTCTGGTATTCCCATCTCTTTCAGAATTTTCCACAGTTTATTGTGATCCACACAGTCAAAGGCTTTGGCATAGTCAATAAAGCAGAAGTAGATGTTTTTCTGGAACTCTCTTGCTTTTTCGATGATCCATTGGATGTTGGCAATTTGATCTCTGGTTCCTCTGCCTTTTCTAAAACTAGCTTGAACATCAGGAATTTCATGGTTCATGTATTGCTGAAGAATGGCTTGGAGAATTTTGAGCATTACTTTACTAGCATGTGAGATGAGTGCAATTGTGCGGTAGTTTGAGCATTCTTTGGCATTACCTTTCTTTGGGATTGGAATGAAAACTGACCTTTTCCAGTCCTGTAGCCACTGCTGAGTTTTCCAAATTTGCTGGCATATTGAGTGCAGCACTTTCACAGCATCATCTTTCAGGATTTGAAATAGATCAACTGCAATTCCATCACCTCCACTAGCTTTGTTCGTAGTGATGCTTTCTAAGGCCCACTTGGCTTCACAACATCTTTGCATGAAATGTTCCCTTGGTATCTCTAATTTTCTTGAAACGATCGCTAGTCTTTCCCATTCTGTTGTTTTCCTCTATTTCTTTGCATTGATCGCTGAGGAAGGCTTTCTTATCTCTTCTTGCTATTCTTTGGAACTCTGCATTTAGATGCTTATATCTTTCCTTTTCTCCTTTGCTTTTTGCTCCTCTTCTTTTCACAGCTGGTGCTGCTGCTGCTGCTGTTGCTAAGTCACTTTAGTTGTGTCAGACTTTGTGCAACTCCATAGACGGCAGCCCACTCTAGGTAGGTGCTAATGCTGTGTAACCAAGCACTGGAAATCTCAGTAATATATAACATTGGAAATTGATTTCTCATGTATCTGCAGGATTCAGCATGTGGTTGTCTCTTTTAGTTGGGGAACAATTGGGCAGGTTGGCTTCACACATCCTTTACCCTCCCTCTGAGCCTAGCAGGCTGCTCCAGCCATGTCCATTTATTGGCCAATTGCACATGGAAAGTGCCTCATCTAGTATCATCTTGTCTGCTAACATTCGGTTGGCCAGAATAAGTCACATGACTGAAGAAAGTGGGAGGGGCTGCAAAATCACAGTGCAAGGGCTAATCTTACATGGAGGGGCTGAAGAATTGAGGTCTTCAGTGCCATCTGTCCTAGCAAGAAACCAAACATATAAGCAGCCAAAATGAATGTAAGGATTTGAGAGTAACATTAAAATGGTTCCCCAAAGTAACTTTTAAGTCACTCTGCAATCACCGATGCAGTTACTGTCTGTTGTAACTGTGCTGAGGTTGTAAATTACTCACACAGGCACACTGGGAAAATGTAGGAACCCTGCATTAACTTGACCTCTGATTTTGTCTTATTTTCTGTACTTTAACTTCCTCCAATCCTCCCTTAAAAATGTGATTTTGCTGTTTATTTTGCCAATCTTTTATGAATTAGGTAAGATGTAGACAAACTGTCAATGTAAAATCTTAGATTCAAAGTCAAATTAGAAAATAAAATTAGCATATGATCTGGTTTCTTTTCACATTTCATAGATGGTATTACTGAGATACACAAAAGTAATATGACTTGTAAAAGTTTAGATGAGATAATTTGGAATAAAAGTCCTTTAAATAATGGTCTAGTATAATTTCATATTTCAGTTTTACTAGCCAAGTTGAGGATAAAAACTCCAGTTTGCTTTACCATTTTTCCCTATAACTATGTCATGTATAACTCTTCATCCTTATTTAAATGTCTGCAGAAAACATTAACTAAAAAATGTTGATTATATTTTATTCTTTTTATCAACATGATTACTTTTTTTTCTAGTTTTAAGTTTCTAAATACTAGAAGCTGCTTTTCTCTGTTTAGCTATATTTCTGAAATTGTGGATAAGAATTTAATCAAAATCCTTTGGTCATATGATAAGAAGTACTTTTTCCTATATACACTCCCAAAAGCTAAAGCTAATATAACTCCAAATGAACTAATTCTAAGGGTACAAATGTTTCTCTGGGACTTTCTGATTGCCATGCAAGGTCACTGGAATTCCAGGATTATAAGATTCCAGAACTAAAAACCAAGATGTATACTTATGTGGTTTTACCTGGACAAGACACAAGGATTATGAAACAAAGCAAAACATGACATTCATTTGTTGCTCCAACGATTTGCCTCTCAGACAAAAACAGTGGCTGTTGAAATAATGGTAAGAGGAGTGGTTCTAGAGTTTTCCCCCACGACCCAAGACAAGCATTTACATTTAGACACTCAGTGTCGCTTCTGACTTATGATTACCTTGCAGTCTATGGACTATATTTAGTGTCCCCATGGAAGCAATTACACACGAAACCAACATATATCTATTTAGTAGACAGTGTTTTCATAGATCCCTGCAGTGCACTTTTAACAGTAGTGGAAACTAAAATTTTGACATAATGTGTTTTTATCTATCTTTCAGATCAAAGAAAATCCAGTGCTTATAAATTTTAGAAAGCTACTGAAAGTTTCATAAAGTTGTAGAAAGTAGTAAAGTGGTATAAACTGAAAGTATTAAGGTATAGAAGTAGATCTGTTTTTGCTCTTTGTTTTAGCTTTTTGTGTGACAAAATACACATAACATTTACCATCTTCACCATTTTAAGTGTACAATTCAGTGGTATTAAATACATTACTATGCTATCATCACCACCATGCATCCCCCTAACTCTTTTCATCTTGTAAAATTGAAACTCAATACCCCTTAAATAATAGCTCCACATTTCCACTCTCCCTCCCCACCAACCTCTAGCAACCACCATTACACTTTTGTCTTAATTATTTTGACTATTCTAAGAGACTCATATAAGTAAAATCATACAATAATTGTCTTATTTAATGACCAGCTTATTTTACCTAGTATAATATCCTCAAGGTACATTCTTATTAAAGCATATTGAGGAATTTCATTCCTTTTTAAGGATCAACGATCTTCCAGTTTATGTATATGCCACACTTTTTTACTTATTCATTTGTTGATGGAGACATGGTCTGCTTGTGTGTTTTAGCTTGTGAATATTGCTACTATGAATATAGGTGTACAAATATCTCTTGGAAACCCTTTTCTTATTTCCTTTGGGGGTATACCCAGGAGTGGGATTTCTGAATCATGCGGTAATTCTATTAAAAATTTTTAAGGCGAATCTACACTGTTTCCCACTACAGCTTTACCATTTTTTAAGTTCTGCCCACCAACAGTACATGAGTTCCAACTTCTCCACTCCCCTGGGACACTTTCTATTTTCTGGTTGTTTAATTTTTAATAGTAACCATCCTAATAGGTATGAGTTAGTATCTTATTGTAGGTTTGATTTGCATTTCCTTAATAATTAATGATGCTGAGTATCTTTCATGTGCTTATTATCCATTCACATATCTTCTTTGGAGAAATATCTATTAAAATCCTTTGCCCACTTTTAAATCCAGTTGTTTTGTATTGTTGAGTTTTAAGACTTCTCTGTATATTCTGAATATTAATCTCTTATCATGGGATTTGCAAATATTTTCTTCCATTTTGTGAACTACCTTCTCACTCTGTGGATTGTGTCTTTTAATGCAGGATATTTTTTTAATTTTTATAAAGTTAATTTGCCTATTTTTTCTTTTTACCTGTGTCTTTGCTCTCATATTCAAGAAATCATTATAAATCCAGTGTCGTAAAGCTAGTATATATTTTCTTCTAAGAGTTATATTATTTTAGGTCTTATATTTAGACCCTTCATTTATTTTGAGTTAATTTTTGTATATTATGTTAGATAAGTGTCCAACTTCACTTTTTGCGTGTGGATATCCTATTTTCCCCTGGAGTAAGAAACGGCAACCCACTCCAGTATTTTTGACTGAAAAATTCCATGGACGGAGGAGCCTGGTGGCCCACAGTCCATGGGGGTCACAAAGAATCAGACACGACTGAGTAGCTAAGCATGCACACACATCCTGTTTTCTCAGTGCCACGTGTTGAAAAGACTGTCCTTTCCTCACACATTTTTCACAGTCTTGCAATAATCATTTAACCACACACGTGAAGCTCATTTCTGGACTCTCAGTTCTATCCGATGGTATTTATGCCTGCATTTACGCCAACCATGTTGTTTTGATTACTGCAA
This sequence comes from Bison bison bison, assembly GCF_000754665.1. Taxonomy (NCBI): domain Eukaryota; kingdom Metazoa; phylum Chordata; class Mammalia; order Artiodactyla; family Bovidae; genus Bison; species Bison bison. The sequence continues at coordinate 2,085,922 of NW_011494868.1, read as the reverse complement.
ATTGTAGTAAGTTTTGTAATCAAGGGTTGTGAGTTTTGTTCTTTCTCATTTTACTATTTCTACAAAAAGTATCATTGGAATTTTTAAGAAGATTATGCTGAATCTGTAGATCATTGTGTATTATTGACATTTGAATAATATTAAGTCTTCCAATCCATGAACATGGGAATCGTTTTCATATATTTCTGTGTTTTTTTTTAAGTTTCTTTAGGCACTATTTTATAGATTTCTTTGCACATCTTTCCCCTCCTTGATTAAATTAATTTCTAAGTACTTTATTCCTGTTAATACTATTGTAAATAAAATTATTTTTGTAATTTTCTTTTCAGATTGTACATTGTGTTTACAAATGTCAAAGTTTTTGTTAGTTAACTTTGTAATCTGTTACTTTGTTGAATTTGTTTATTAGTTCTAACAGTTTGGATTTTTTGTGTGTGCATGGACTTTTTAGGGTTTTCTACACAAAAGGTCATATTCTTTGCAAACACTGATAATTTTGTTCTTTCTCCTGGAAGCTGCAACTCTTCCAAATCTGCAAGGAAGATTTCAGGGTTCCAAAACAGTTACATCAGGTTCTGTGAGTAAAATCATTGACTCCACAGGAAGATAAATTTCTAATGCTTCCTATTCTGCCATTTCAGACTTGCCAGGTTGCTCAGTGGTGGTTAAAGAATCTGCCTGCAATGCAGGAGATGTGCATTGACCCTGGGTCAGGAAGATGCCCTGGAGGTGAGCATGGCAACCCACTCCAGTATTCTTGCCTGGAGAATCTCATGGACAGAGAAGCCTGGTGGGCTACAGTCCACAAGGTCACAAAGAGTCGGACACAACTGAAGCAATTGAGTACACAGTTCTGCCATTTTTGCAGAACCCTCTGAGTAGACTTAGTTTTACCATTTAGTTTCCAAAAATTTTTAAATTTTAATACAGTTCCCCAAAATATAAGATGCCAATTATGCAGATTTATAGGTAATTCATTAAAATGGTATTTATTACACAAATATCCAGGCCACTAAGTTGAAATGCTTTAATTTTTAGTTGCTCACTGGATAGTAGAAGACTCATTTAGACCTCCTTGGGCATCCCAGGTGGGACTAGTGGTAAAGAATCCGCCTGCCAATGCAGGGGACATAAGAGAGGTGGGCTCAATCCCTGGATCCGGAAGGTCTCCTGCAGAAGGTCATGGCAACCCACTCCAGTATTCTTTCTTGTGGACAGAGGAGCCAGGCAGGCTGTGGTTCAGAGGGTTGCAAAGAGTTGGCCATGACTGAAGCATGCATACACACACTTTAAACCTCCTTAGAATTCTGTATACACAAAATAAAATAATGCACCTAAAGATAGAATTATCCAAAAGTAATCAACATCTCTGTATCGGAGGTGGCTACTATCTCTTTTACACTTTAGGTTTTTTGATTATTTTTTTAAAGTATAGAAATACATAGAAAGAATATTCTGATATTCACTGACATTAAGATCTTCTATAAATGTATTTTCAAGGAGAAGATAGACACTTGATTGAAATGAGCTTCAGACTGTATTTTGCCTTGAATGTTTCCCCATCCTCAGATGTTCTCAGTACTGTAATCATTTCTAGAAGGGTAACCCATGTGCCAAAGGAAGAGAGATGCAACAAACTTCCTATGGCATGCTCAAATTTGAGTTAATTAGAAACCAGTAAATAAATCACTAAAGATACAATGGATACTTCAGTTTCAGGATAAGTTTTATTGCATGAAATTAATTTAAACCATAGAACCCAAGTGGCAATAGGAACTAATTTGCTAGTTTCTAATTGTTTTAAAAATGTTTTATTCATAAAAGTTTAAAAATGTTGAAGTAATCAAACACTACAGAAAACACCTTGTATATAAAATTTTTTACAAGTAGTTATTTATAAAATAGCTCCAATGGGTGAAAACAGGACACCATAGTAATTCAGTTGCTAAACTTTCATAAATTAGTTATAACCTTAAAGTTCAGCAATAAATGGTCTTTATGAATAAAGAGAACTGAATAAAGAACATAAATATTTATATCTTTTGTTCCAATAATTCAATTTCTAAGAATAAAATCCTAGGAACATATTTTTTTCAAGATTTATACAAAAATAAATTAAAACTACTTACACCCAATATAAATGCTCATTTCCAGAGGAATAATTTAAGTAAATTGTAGCATATCCATACCATGAAATACTATGCAGCTATTAAAATGATGCATATGTGGATAAAATGGATAAAGATATTATATCATTATAAGAAGGCTACACAGTTTTATGTGCACTATTATATTATATTATGATGCATAATACATAGAAAGTAGAAGGAAATAAAAATGTCTAACCTTGATAGTGATTTATTATAAATTAAAAAATATTTTAGAAACCTTAACATTGAACATTTACTAAGTATAATAAACGGACTATGATAAAAACCTTAAATTTGGCAACACTGTTTTACCCACAGTTTGGTATGTCTATTGATTTTTTGTTTTTGAAAACTTGAATACCATGCATGATCATACAAAAGAAGGGGTTACTTAATTTAAAAGATTTGCTCATCCTACCTAGTAACAATTTTGGAACTCTTATTTTTTATGAGCCTAGTTTATTCTGTACCTTAAAGAAATCTTTAGGCTCCTTTCTCCTTTGCAATTAAATAGACCTCATAAGACCAAAGATTAACTATAATCTCTTGGCTGTCCAAGGAACCCAAACAATTACTTATCAATGTAGATTTCATTAGCCACTTGCTTACTGCAAAAGTTGCTTTAGGTAATACTTCTTCAGAACTCATAATGTGCCAATATTTTAAGTTTTCATAACAGGTCCTATCTTCTTAGTTGACATTCCTATAAGACTAGACAGTTGGAAAGTTTATTTTCTTATTTTTGAGTCTACTTCCTGGAAAGTAGTTGCATTTTTAATTCATGCCTTTTCAGGCATGCTTGTAATTATGAAGTAATGAATTGTGTTTGATTTCATGGGAGAGTTAAACTGCCTGGACCAAAACACAGTTGAAAGCACCAGTTAATCCCAAAGACGATCCAGCTCCTTTCTCCTAGAACTAGTTTCTTACCGATGTCCTAAAATTAAGACATAAAGGTGAATTTTCTGAATCATTAAGTACCAATCTGCCAGATTCAAACAACTCAAAAACAGTTGTCACTGAGTATTTTTCATTTCTTTTGTGACTGAGCCTAAAACAGTAATGAATGGTTTTCAGTTTTTTGCAATGTAATCTGAGATGAAGATGAGATGGGATGGATTTAATGAAAGTAGATGTGGGAAAGCCCACCTCTGAAATGAATGGCAAGGAAGGCCAAGTGGACATCCTCTCATTAAAGAACAATAAGATCATCATTTTCACTGCTGTTACAGAATTATCTATGATTTCTCTTAAGTTCCCAATGTGACCTTAATACTGCATAACTCTTGAGACCCTATCAGTCAACATTCAGGGAGAAAAATGGCTTTGGCTGAACAACCAACCTCCTTAAAAACATTCTGTAGAATCAGAGAATGTTTGAAGAATTGCCCTACAAGCAAGGGGAATTGTATTAGAAAGAACTTACTCACTTGGAATGAAAATAGTTCACCAGAGGCTATTATCACCAATCATAGGAAAAAAAGGATGGTAGAGTCAGAAACGAGAAGAAGTGTAATTTATCTAGATCCTTCTTCAAACTCCAGAGAGGATAGTAATTAATTCAAGGATCGTGGACTAAATATTTCTTCTAAGTGTAAAGTTGACCAGAGTTTGTTCCCCTATCACTTGGGGTGTAATGCCATGAATTTTGTTGGCATTCAATACAGATTAATTATTAGTAATGATTCTACATCTTCAGTGGAATATTGCCCTACTGTACAATTTTCTTCAGTGTCTAATGTAAAACTTTTCTGTGACAACTAATTTTAATCTATTTTATACTTGTAAATGAAATATCATAACTTGAGAATGACTAATGGCCTCCTTAGACAACAGCTTTTACATACAAGGTCACACCATGGCCATTGTTTTTCCTGGGTTTAAATATTTACTCTTTGTCTTCATTTTCAGTCCATCATCCTCAGCATCCTCCATGCAATCAATAAGAATGAAATGTCATTGAAATATATTTGCTACAAAATATCCCCCTGCACTAAAGTCAGGGCATAAAAGTAAAGCCATTATTTATATTTTTATTAATAATAAAATTTAAGGAGCACCTTTCTTAACATTTTAACTAGGCAATCAGCATTGAATTCCATTGTTCAACTGTTGTTTATTGTTGTGTGTGCATGAAGAAGGACACTCTAAGTTTTAGATTAGATAAAACAGTACTTTCTTAAACCATAAACCATCTGTCAAACATATTCAGGTCTTCTCAGACATCTCCCTTGCCTCAATTACCCACTCTGGCCCTTTGCATTTCCTATGGTTCATAATATGTCTGGAAAGCAGGGATATTTACCTTCAGATTATAATAAAATAATTGAGATCTATTTCAGTGTTTTGCAAATATTTCAAGGTGAAGAAAAACTCATACAATTAAGCTCCAATAATTTAATTCTTAATAAATTAAATAATCTCATCTAATTTTATGCTTAACATATTGATATAGGTTACTAATATACTGCCAGAGAAGGCAATGGCACCCCACTCCAGTACTCTTGCCTGGCAAATCCCATGGACGGAGGAGCCTGGTAGGCTGCAGTCCATGGGGTCATAAAGAGTCGGATACAACTGAGCGACTTCCCTTTCACTTTTCACTTTCATGCATTGGAGAAGGAAATGGCAACCCACTCCAGTGTTCTTGCCTGGAGAATCCCAGGGGTGGGGGAACCTGGAGCTGTCTATGGGGTCACACAGAGTCGGACATGACTGATGTGACTTAGCCCAATATACTAGGCATATCTAACAAGAAAGTATCTTACCTTTCTAGATTGCTATTAATAAATGGAGATGCCACCCTATTGTTTTGAAAGTGTAGGTAAATGGTGATTTTCACTCAATTCAAGATTTTGAGGTCTGCAAGACTCTTTGAATGTCTAATACTTCTTTAGATAAATTTATAAAATTAGATTTATTAGGTTTGAAAAGTAACCAGGTATAGCTTAGTGCCAGAGACAATCATGAACTTTCGGAGCTACACACTATTGTCTCTGTCTTGAGAGCCATACTTCATATTAGCATATAAAGGTTGTTGGTGGTTCTGCAATTTATACAAGTGTTTAACTTTCTTAACCAGAAAATTAAATCTGTTAGCATTTTATAGTAATTGTGTTCTTCACAAAACCATTCATGAAAGCTATCTAAGCCAACTGTTTTTACAGATGAAGAAAGCAGAAAGAAATGATTGGCTAAAATCTTATCCAAGATTACAGTCTGTTAATGGCAGAAATTGATGTCAACATGGATACCCAGAAATATATATTTATACTCATTCATTTCCTTGGTCAGGCTCTGTTCATTAGTCATTATGCTGTAAATGTCAATTAATTCACTTTTCCACATACCTTTAGCAATTATCATAAAATTATCTTCAGGTTGGGTTCATACCTATAATCACTGAAAGGGTTTCTACCTTTGAATGATATTTTTTGGTACATTAGCAAATACGTCACATTGGATGAGATTGATAGTCCTCCATAACACTCACACAGCAATATAGTGCTTTTCCAGGGAAGTTTCCACAAAGCACACAGCTTGAATATTTGTCTCAGTTCCCACATCTTAAAGTGGATAAGCAGCTTCACCCATACCATCATATGTCATGTCCAATCGCCGGGTTCATTTTAAATTTCTGTTGTACTGGCCTCTACGAAGAATCTAACAAAAGAAATCAGACTTAGCATGTCTTTCTTTACAAAGTCAATTAGTGTGGTGACATCATTTTTTGTCCACTTCCTCCTTATCTTATGTCAGACAACTGAGTCAAAGCTCCTTATCCTGAACAAGCCAAATGGAATATAATTAAGTCATCCTTGCCTCTCCATATTGTGTTAAATAAATCATTCAGGATTGACACAACCCTCACTTCTGAACAAGGGCTGAGAAATGAAGCCATTCATATACTCTCAAAATATTAATTTCATGTAATTCTCTCAGACTTGTATTGAATGTATAATGTGTATCAGACACAGTGCTTATGGAGATCAAACATACAGCCCAGCTTTCAAAACTCTCTTATTTTTAAATGGCAAATAAAGAAGTAAACAAAATGTGGTATCATTAGTCTATATAACAGAAGTGTACGTAGGGTGCCAGGAGTGGGAGAAATTCTAGAGAACGAATGTCATGTCTGTGGCAAAGAACTGCAGCACCAGTGCCCATTCCTTTTTTTCAATTTTATTTCTTTTCCTGCCTAAAAGAATTAGAGAAGATGGTGATGAACAAACAAGTACTGAACAGCAAAAGGATGAGTGAATATGTATGTGTATGTATCTGTATAATCAAACAACTGAAAAGGACTCGTTAGGATGAAAAATTAAAAAAATAATATGAAAATAACAACCATATTCCAGGAAATGGTGTCTACAGTTATTTATTAACCCACATATAAAAAGCAACCTCATTCCTCCAGCTCCAGACTCATCACAGCCCCTTCTTGGCACTGTTAATATGGAAAGCTGTCCCTTTCTTGCCTAATGTACACTCATCAGAATTTACGCTCAACTTCCCTACAGACTACATGAAACAGAAAAATCTAAGCGAAGCCTCTAGTTCTCTCTCTTAAAGATTCAATAAACACTCTTGTTCACTCAGTTGTGTCCAGCTGTTTGCGACTTCATGGACTGCAGCACACCCGGCTTCCCTGTCCTTCACTATCTCCCAGAGTTTGCTTAAAATCATGTCCATTGAGTCGATGATGCCAACCAACCATATCATCCTCTGTCACCCCCTTCTCCTCCTGCCCTCAATCTTTTCCAGCATCAGGGCCTTTTCCAGGGAGTCAGTTCTTCACGCCAGGTGGCCAAAGTATTGGAGCTTCAGTATCAGTCTTTCCAAAGAATATTCAGGGTTGACTCTCTTTTGGATTGACTGGTTTGGACTCCTTGCAGTCCAAGGGACTGTCAAGAGTCTTCTCTAGCACCACAGTTTGAAAACATCCATTCTTTGGCACTAACCTCCTTATGGCCCAACACTTACACCCATACATGGCTACTGGAAGAGCCATAGCTTTGACTAGATGAACCTTTGTTGGCACGGTGATGTCTCTGCTTTTCCATATGCTGTATAGGTTTGTCATAGCTTTTCTTCCAAAAAGGAAGCATCTTATAATTGCATGACTGCAGTCATGGTGCATTTATTATGTAGCTGATAACTGGTCTTCCATTGAATTACCTTGCTGCTGATTTTCAGACAGGACTCCAGACAAACTCAAGCAAACTGAGGAATAAAGTTATAACCAAGATCATTACATTCTGTTGAAGTACCATGAACAAGAATTACTTAGCAACTTTTAAACCATGAGATTCCTAATACCATAGAGAGATGCCACTCTATTCAGTAGCTAATTATCAGAGAAAATGAATAAGACTCAGCCTAAACCATGTAAAAATTCAAACAAATCATAAACTTTATGGAAAAAAGCCCATCTAATGAAATAGACCTAAGTTAAGAACATTTTTTCTATTCCCATTGTAGATACCCAATAACAGTAATTACTATAATATTTAAAAACTAGAAATTAGTGCAGTATATTGTTTTAATGGCTAATATTAAAACCACATACACTATTCATACCTTTGTCAGTAATTAGTAGTAATCCTGTATGTCTATTCTGAAATTCTATATTTGTCCCTCCATCCCCTAATCTGTAATTGAGGCATCTGTCATTAAAATAAGTAAACCAAAAACAGCCCAAGCCCACTACATACTGTTTTCTTAAACCACCAATGTGTGTTATATTTCACTGGAGGCTGTATGATCTGGACTTCACATGTTTTCTCATGTATGATGAGGCAAGCGTGGGGAAGAATAGCAAACGAATTTCATGAGTCCTGTTTCAGCACAGTGAGGGGCTGTGGGTAACATCTGGAAGGGACAAGATTTACCATGGAATTTAAGCTTTTTTCATTCCACACTATAGTCTTTCCTACATTCCCACATCTCCATAAAATTTTGAAAAAGCACATGGACTTTAAATAATCATGTCTCCCTCAAGACACCTACTATATCCTACACAGGTATCAATAATACCCTGTATTATTGATATTTCACTTGGATAAATATGAGAATGATATGGATATCAGAACTTTACAGTGTACATCAAGAATATCTGCATCCAAGTTTTCCATTAATACCTAAACCTTGAAGCTAAAAGTAAAGTAAGGGCCAAGTTATTCTCAGCTTTAAACAACAATGAAATAGTGGGAAAGTGAGTTAAGCAATAAAGGAAATTATTATTACGAGACATTTGAATAAATAGGAATCCACCTAGAATATGTATCAACATTGCTAAGGATACACAATATTTTTTTTTGATCTTGCAAGCCTATATTTAAGAATTTGTCCTAAGAAAATAATTACTTTTATGAACAAAGTTATATGACTAGGATAATCAACGTGCCATTATTAGTATTATATTTCCCAATAGTGTTAGTAAATAGCATTAGTATTTAATTTTCATGAGAATTAAATAATTATCATAGTGTATTTGCTATGGTGAGATTTGAGTTAGACTAAGAGCAGAATTGCACTCATCTCACATGCTAGTAAAGTAATGCTCAAAATTCTCCAAGCCAGGCTTCAGCAATACGTAACCATGAACTTTCAGATGTTCAAGCTGGTTTTAGAAAAGGCAGAGGAACCAGAGATCAAATTGCCAACATCCAATGGATCATCAAAAAAGCAAGAGAGTTCCACAAAAACATCTATTTCAGCTTTATTGACTATGCCAAATCCTTTGACTGTGTGGATCACGATAACCTGTGGAAAATTCTTCAAGAGATGGGAATACCAGACCACCTGACCTGCCTCTTGAGAAACCTGTATGCAGGTCAGGAAACAACAGTTAGAACTGGACATGGAACAACAGACTGGTTCCAAATAGGAAAAGGAGTACGTCAAGGCTGTATATTGTCACCCTGCTTATTATATGCAGAGTACATCATGAGAAACACTGGGCTGGAAGAAACACAAGCTGGAATCAAGATTGCCGGGAGAAATATCAATAACCTCAGATATGCAGATGACACCACCCTTATGGCAGAAAGTGAAGAGGAACTAAGAAGCTTCTTGATGAAAGTGAAAGAGGAGAGTGAAGAAGTTGGCTTAAAGCTCAACATTCAGAAAACAAAGATTATGGCATCTGGTTCCATCACTTCATGGGAAATAGATGGGGAAACAGTGAAAACAGTGTCAGACTTTATTTTTTGGGCTCCAAAAACACTGCAGATGGTGACTGCAGCCATGAAATTAAAAGACGCTTATTCCTTGGAAGGAAAGTTATGACCAACCTAGACAGCATATTAAAAAGCAGAGATATTATTTTAGCAACAAAGGTCCGTCTAGTGAAGGCTATGGTTTTTCCAGTGGTCATGTATTGATGTGAGAGTTGGACTGTGAAGAAAGCTGAGTGCCGAAGAATTGATCCTTTTGAACTGTGGTGTTGGAGAAGACTCTTGAGAGTCCCTTGGACTGCAAAGAGATCCAACCAGTCCATCCTAAAGGAGACCAGTCCAGGGTGTTCATTGGAAGGACTGATGCTGAGGCTGAAACTCCAATACTTTGGCCACCTCATGTGAAGAGTTGAGTCATTGGGAAAGACTCTGATGCTGGGAGGGATTGGGGGCAGGAAGAGAAGGGGATGACAGAGGATGAGATGGTTGGACAGCATCACCAACTCAATGGACATGGGTTTGGGTGGACTCTGGGAGTTGGTGATAGACAGGGAGGCCTGGCGTGCTGCGATTCATGGGGTTGCAAAGAGTTGGACACGACTGAGTGACTGAATGGAGCTGAACTGAACTGAAGAGCCTAATAATACGCCCAGTTGGCTTTTCTTGTAGCTCAGGCAGTAACGAACCTGCCTATAATGTAGGAGACCTGGGTTCAATTCCTGCATCACGATGATCCCCTGGAGAAGGGGATGGCTGCCCACTCTAGTATTCTTGCCCAAAGAATCCTATGGGCAGAGGAACCTGGCAAGCTATAGTCCATGGGGTTGCAAAGAGTCAGACATGACTGAGGGACTAACAAGATAGATAATACCCCTAGTCACTTAGTACTAGTACTCTTCTATTGCTTATGCTGGCTGTCTGTTCACAAGATTCCTGCTGTCTTTGTACTGTAGTGATGAACTTTATTATCTTAACGGGTTATGATTAACATCATATGATCTTATGATCTGTTGGGTGAATGTGTTAGCTCAGACAGTAAAGAATCCACCTGCAATGCAAAAGATCCAGGTTCAGTTCCTGGGTTTGGAAGATGCCCTGGAGAAGGGAATGGCTACCCATGCCGGAATTCTTGCCTGGAGAATTGCATGGACAGAAGAGCCTGGAGGGTTACAGGCCATGGTGTTACAAAGAGTCAGACACTACTTGGGGACTAACAGACACATGCCAGACTGAATAGTTGCCCATCCACAAGATTAACTGAAGCTATGCTACCAAAGCCTCATCGACTGTAATCACATCACCTCTATTCATCATTATCATTGAAAGCACAAGAAATCTAAGAGTTATCTTTACCATAAGAGACATGTTGTTATTGTCTAGTCTCTAAGTCATGTTCTACTCTTTGTGACCCTATGGACTGCAGCCTGCCAGGCTCCTCTGTCCATGGAATTCTCCAGGCAAGAATAATGGAGTTGGTTGTCATTTCCTTCTCATAGGAACTTCCTAACCTGGGTATTGAACGTGCATCTCCTGCATTGGCAGGTGGATTCTTTATATCACTGAGCCATCAGTGAAGCCCCCCAAAAGGGCATATTAATGTACACATATACTAACTCTGTTTTCGTAATGGGGGCATGGAGGTACTTTTCTTAGTGACACAGGGGAAATGTGCAGATCTGTTGAGTTCACTAATAACCCATTTCATCATAAGAGTTGCTTTTCTTAGTGATTTACAAGTTTAAATATTTTTAATTCCTAAAAGTGCCTGCCATGGTAGCTTCTGTACTCATTGAAAAGTACAAATTTCACTTTGCTTCATCATATACTCAAAATCTCTGTATTGCTATTTCAAGCAGCAGCAGGATAAATATGGAAACTCATAGACCAAGATCACAATAGCCCTGATTAGGTTGACCACATTCTTTATATTATCAAGAGCCCAAAGGTTGTATTTCTATTTAGAAAAACCTCTATTCTCTATTGTGTTACTACAAATGATACTAGTCCTCAGATATTACAATCAAATCACTTCAGAAAATGACCTGACATTTCTACCAACTGTCTTCCCTGGGGTCTCAGCTGGTAAAGAATCCACCTATAATACATGAGACCTGGGTTCGATCCCTGGGTTGGGAAGATCCCCTGGAGAAGGGAAAGGCTACCCACACCAGTATTCTGGCCTGCAGAATTCCATGGACTATATAGTCCACAGGTCACAAAGAGTCGGACATGACCGAGTGACTCTCACTTTCACTTTTTTACCAACTAATTTATTCAAATGGAACTTGGTACAACCTTAACAGATAAAAGTCAAGAACACAATAGGTTAAACTTATCAGTGATAAGATTAAGGGTTAAAAAGTTCAGTGTGCTGAATTATCAGGAGATGTAAAGCAGAAAGAAACTGAACATCATTTTTTTTTTTTTTTTTTGGCAATCAATGGAAAGTTCAATGAAAACCTGAAGAGAAAGTTACATAAAGTCATCCAGGATATGTTGCTCTGCTTGTCTATAATATTATCCTTAATCAAGAAAGCACCAAAGATTTCAATTCATCATTATTTACCATATGTCGATAATGTTACCATTCCGTTTGGAAATACACTACCTTATAGCCAGGACAAAGAACTGAATAAAGTAAATTACAAACAACCTGGTAATGGACAAAAATAGACAATTTCAATAAGGCCCATGAAATTTCATGCATAACCTAGGTAAATCCAATTGAAGAAATGTATAGAAATTCAGAATTATCACTTCCTGACCATTCACAAACAAAAAATGACCACATTACTCGAGAAATAAAGACAAGAATTCTGCCTATCAATTATTCCCATTAATGCCTTGTGAATCCCATTAAGCTTTTTCTCTAAGGAAAGATGATATAATTATTTACATTATGGGATTTTCTTTTTCTATTCAACTTTGGTTGTTATTAATCCAAGAAATCTGGAGAAGTTATTATGATTCCAAGTCACTTTAACATATGAATAGCTTAACAATAGGAGATCTCAAATTTTTTAAGGACACGTTTTCTTTCTGATAAAGCAACATTTCACAGAATACTATTGTCAGACACTTGGCAATTCCCTGCCTTCTAAATAAGAGACTTGCTTAGCATAAGTGGGAATTGAAAAATTGCACACATTGGTTAAACTTGAATTCAAATAACCAACATGTGGAAGCCATCAGCAGAAGTTATTCCTATGATCTCACATTGGCAAATATGGTGCTCTGACTGTTCCAGAATAAATAGATCATTCTACTTGAATGTGCACACCCATGTATGAACACATGTAGACACACAGGGAGCTGAAGAGCAGAACTGAAGAAAGAGTAGAAACCCAAGAAAGAATGCAGATGTGCATCACTGGATGACTATAATCATGCAAGATAACCCACACTATTAAGTCGTTAAGATTGGTGCTCAGTTAAAGGAAAATACTGTGGGAGGAGATAAGAAAGTGAGAAAATGAAGGGACAATCCTTTTTCTGTTTTACCTGAACCCGTTCATATGCATGGCGAACCACACTAAAAATTTAAGAATTCGTTAAGTTTGGAATCTAAATGACATTTTGCTTAAGATTCAGCTTGGTAAAATATATGACAAGGGGTGCAGCTGTGAAAAGGGCAGAATGTATTGACTGCTTAGATAACAACTCTACTGGACTGTTATTTCCTGAAGGAATTTGGCTGCCTCCCTGTACTGACACATTCCCTTAAAAGTAATACTAATGTCAGAAGAAAGGTACTTGTTTTTTGAAAGTCCCTGATGGAAGAAATCAGGAAATACCTTGGGTGTAGCCAAGCTTTGGACACTCTTCAAGGACTTCTGAGAGTCAAGACAGAGATTTGGCTTCATAGAAGTTATTTCTTTTTTTAAAACAATACTTTTGATTTAGAAAGTCAGTTACTATTGTTCCCAAAACTAAGCAAAAGAAGATAGATACCAGCCTCGCTCCCATTTTCTGTTTTAAATATTCAAATGATATTTTACTCATCTTTGGGGAAGTCATCAAATATTGAGATTGCAGTTTAAGGATTTATCTGAATTGTGGAAAATAACCTAAGTACTAAGAAAAAGAAAACGTGAGTTACTCCACTATCTACCATCTGCAGTCCCCAAATAACATCATCCTTTTAATGATTTTTATATTTCATTCAATCAATACCATCTAAATAGCCACAGGAATTCACCTATAAATATGAATTATTAAAATATTATAAATTTTTTATAGTAGGAGTTTGGGCCAAATTGCTTTTTTGATCTAAGTAATTCTTGAATAGTGCATAGTCTATTAACAAATTCCATACTTTAAAAAAAAACAAATCAAATTCTAGTCACAAGGAAATTGAGAAAGGAAGAAAGGTGTGCTGTGTTACTTCTTTTGAGTTTTATTATTTTATTCTTTTTTTCCCATTAATGTTGTATAAAAATATAATGTAGGAAATGGTAAGCACAAATTAGCTTGGCTCACCTGGTAAACTACTAAGATAGGTGAATTAGTTCATATTCCATTCAGTGTGGTGTGAGGAAATCCCCAAATTATCATAGCCTAAACAAGGGAGGAGAGTATTTAATACCCACATCAATGGAGGTGAGTAATCACTCTATTACAATACTGAAGAACTAAAGGTGAGGTCCTTGTGGATTTCAGTTTAATGACCTCCAACACTTTAGGTATGGTCCCTATCTTTGTGGTTCACGATCATGGCATATGTGTCCTAAACAGCTCAATGAAGATAGAGAAGAAGGCAGGAAAGACATGGCAAAGAATAAGCACCAGGAGTATTTTAAAGATGCTCTAAAAAGATGACAGAAGAAATCCACATTTGTGTCCTATTGACAATTAGTGAAATATTTAAATCTCACTACAAAGAAGGTTGATATATTGGTTTGTTACTTTAGGTGTCTTAAATTTTATTACTGTGGATAAAAGCACACTGAGAGGCAACTGGCAATTATCAGTCTATCCCATAATATATCTAGCTTGGAAGCTTTTGACAGGCAATTCATATTTTTCTCTTCAAAGCCTCGTAAGATCATGACCAGTACAAAGAACTGTCTGACATATTTATTAACATCACGTTGCTGCTGCTGCTAAGTCGCTTCAGTCGTGTCCGACTCTGTGCGACCCCATAGATGGCAGCCCACCAGGATCCCCCATCCCTGGGATTCTCCAGCCAAGAACACTGGAGTGGGTTGCCATTTCCTTCTCCAAACATCACGTTAGACAGATAAATAAATAGGTAAACAGAGTCTTCACTAGGACATTCTGAATCTGTAGCTTAAAGATCATAAAGAAACAATAGAATGCACTGGAATGCTCACTTTTACCTGGTTTTATTTATGTTCCTAATTCCTTTGGCGTTTATGTAGATTTTACACTTGGATACTTCAGTTATGTTTATTGAATAAGCATTAAAGACTTTTAATGTGCATCCAGAACTCTTAAGTTGAAATTCCTATTAGGTAGAGTATTTTTATACAGAACAAATATGAGGTCCAGAGAGAAAATTACTTAAAATCACATAATTAAAACCTATTGATCTTCTGAATATGCAAGGTGAGGGTTCTTCTAATTTTATATTCTGACTTACCTTTACTATAAATCTGAATGTCTTGGAATTTTCTAAATTTAGAATATAAAAATATAAGGTAGTAAGAGAGTAAATAAACCAAGAAATCAAAATATTGCTCCATTCAGTGTCCCAAACTATGCTAAACAATTTATCATTAGTATTTGCCAAATGACTCTTAAGTAGATAATAACCAAGAAACTTAAATAAAAACAGGGAAGACTTAGGTCCTTTATTTCTCCTGATTCATAAAATCTCCTACTGAGCATTTATATAAATGGTTTTTCTTGTGCAAAAGAGACAATGTTCATATTCATAATTTCAAATTCACTTCAGCTTATAAAAGTGTTGCAACATTCAGGAAAAATAAAATGGAAAACCATATGCTCAAACATGTGTGGAGTCCAAATGTCATGGGAAAGTTGGAGCTTTTAAGAAGGTGGGTATTACATTAATCTTCTTACTCACTATAGAATGTTTTTGTTGATGCTATTATTACTTTAAGCATTCTTTCTTTCTTTTGGATGTTCTATCTTTATTTTTTAAATTATAAGATAGTGGTCAACTAAAACGCAAACAAACAAGCAAAAAACACACACACACATACACACACACACACAAAACCACCAAAATAAGACACAGTGCCATTTTTGTCAGACCAGAAATAAAAGTGTATCTTGGAAGTACTGGTCTTGACAAAAATGTGTTTTATTTCAAGCATTCCACTTGGGAAAGGTGACCCCACTTGTATAGAGAATTGCGCCTGCCTGAGGGACTTGTATATTCAAGGGCAAAAGCAGTAATAGAAGAAATCTGACTTCTTCTTCCTCTTGGTTACTTATGCTTACTCTTTTCAGAGACTAGGTCCTTTTATTAAAGAGGAAGAAATTAAGTATGCCTGCTTATTTAAATTATGTAGAGTACATCATGCAAAATGCCAGGTTGGATGATGACAAGCTGGAATCAAGACTGCCAGGACAAATATCAACCACCTCAGATATACAGATACCACTCTAATGGCAGACACTGAAGAGGAACTAAAGAGCCTCTTGATGAAGGTGAGAGGAGAGTGAAAAAGCTCGCTGGAAATTGAACATTCAAAAAACTAAGATCATGGCATCCGGTCCCATCAATTCATAGCAAATAGAAGGGGAAAAAAGTTAAATTTGTGACAGATTTTCTTTTCTTGGGCTCCAAAATCACTGTGGACAGTGACTGCAGCCATGAAATTAAAAGATGCCTGTTCCTTGGGAAGAAAGTTATGACAAATCTGGACAGCATATTAAAAAGCAGAGACATTACTTTGCCAACAAAAGTCCATCTAGTCAAAGCTATGGTTTTTCCAATAGTCATGTACAGATGTGAGAGTTGGACCATAAAGAAGGCTGAGAGCTGAAGGACTGATGATTTCTAATGGTGGTGCTGGAGAAAATACTTAGGAGTCTCTTGGACAGGAGGAAGATCAAATCAGTCAATCCTAAAGGAAATAAACCTTGAATGTTTATTGTAAGTACGTTTGCTGAAGCTGAAGCTCCAATACTTTGGCTACCTGATGTGAAGAGCTGAATCACTGGAAAAGACCCTGATGCTGGGAAAGATTGAAGGCAGAAGGAGAAGGGGATAACAGAGAATGAGATGGTTGGATGGCATCACCGACTCAATGGACGTGAATTTAAGCAAACTCCGGAAGTTGGTTATGGACAGGGAAGCCTGGTGTGCTACAGTCCATGGGGTCACAGAGTTGGATACGACTGAGAGATTGGACTGAAATGAAGGAAATTAGAATATGTTCAAATAAGAGTTCTTTTAATTTTGTATCCCTCTCTGATTGTTAGGAAGAAAAGAAGTATCTTGAAATCATTAGTATTTAGAGACAATTCAACTGAGGTTCAGACAAGATAAAAATCCTAGAGGTGGTTGATAGCTGAGGGCTTTGGACAACATCAATTTCCCAGGAGAATGATTTCTTTAATCTGAAAGCAGACCTGTATGTCATAGCATATTACCCATTCTAATCCATCCTTATGTCACTTAGATCTATCTGTATAAGTGATCAAAGCAACTTTTCTAGGATTCTTGAGGGTCTGTGGTGGGAGGGAGGGAGACTTATGAGAAACAAGGCTTGTGGAAAAAAATATAACCTCCACAGACAGAGCTGGCTATAAGGTCAAAACTGGGTCTCAGTGTTTCCTCCTTTGTTTCCACTTCTAGATTCCTTCCTGTTCAGTCCATCCCTTTGTTAATCTGGGTAATTTATATAGTGGGGTGGCACAGACCCTTGTTAACAAAGGTCTGCAGCCTTGTCACCATGTTCTTCTTAGGCCATGCCTGCTACATGTGTACATTTATCATCAAAACTAGGATATATAATAAAAGACCCTCAAGAGGGTCAGTTGAGAATCAAAAACTTTCCTTTGAGCCCCTAATGTAAAAGAATTCCCTGGTAGCTCAGTCGGTAAAGAATCTGACTGCAGTGCTGGAGAACCAAGTTTAGTCCCTGGGTCAGGAAGACCCCCTGGAGAAGGAAATGGCAACCCACTCCAGTACTCTTGCCTGGAAAATGCCATGGACGGAGGAGCCTGGTGGGCTGCAGTCCATGGGGTCGCAAGAGTGGACACCACTTAGCAACTACACCAGCACCAGTGTAACAGAAGTTACTTTAGCCTTATTCTAGTCTTTGTGGAGAACAAATTACAGAGAGGCAAAGGTGAAAGCAGAAAAGCCAGTCAGCTGCTATTCAACTGGAGAGCAGGAAAGCACATGGGGCTTGGGCCAAGGTGGTGGTAAAGCCAACGGTGAGAGGTAGTCTCGTTCTGGATGTGTTTTGAAGGTGGAGCCAACAAGATTTGTTGAGAGTGTACATGAGGTATGAGATGAAGGTGCAGTCAAGAATGATTATGCTCAAAACTGTGCAGCTCTTGAAAGCTCCATTTTTTGGCAGTGAGCTTATGTTATACACCAAAAGATTTATTTTAGAAACAAGGTTATCCTCTGTTCTTTTCTAATGGGATTCTCACTTCAGTAGCATGTTTCTGATGATAATACAAATCATTTTCTTTAGGAATACGGAGGTACAGTCTTGTTGACTAATATTATCTCACCTCATATAGGCTCTGTTGGTTCAATGAGTTTAGCCAAATACAATTTATAAAATAAAATAGGGCAAGAAATGTCACAAGTGACTTCAGTAGACTCCTTCAGCTTCTTTCTCATTTCCACTGTTATTTTCTGATACAGTAATAAAGAACAAACTGCAGTATCTGAAAACACCAGATATATTTATTTTTTATTGATATATTTATTTTTTTAATGGAGGATGATTGCTTTACAATATGGAGTTGGTTTCTGCTGTACAACATCACAAACCAGTCACGTATATATATATATATATATATATATATATATATATATATATATTTATATATCAAAGTGAAAGTGAAGTCACTTAGTCATGTCCAACTCTTTGTGATCCCATGGACTGTAGCCTACCACATGCCTCCATCTGTGGGATTCTCCAGGCAAGAATACTGGAGTGGGTAGCCATTCCCTTCTCCAGGGGATCTTCCCAACCTAGGGATTGAACCTGGGTCTCCTGCATTGTAGGCAGATGCTTTACTATAAGAGCTACCAGGGAAGTAGCTGCTCTCCTCTCTCCCCTCTCTCTTAAGCCTCCCTTCACTACAAATTGCCCTCCAGGCTCTCACAGAGCACCAGGCTCAGCTTCCTCTGTTATACAGCAGCTTCCCACCAGGTATCTGTTTCAAACACAGTAGTATGTACATGGAAATGCTACTTTCTCAATTTGACCCACCCTCTTCTTCTTCCCACACAGTGTCCACAAGTCCGTTCCCTATTTCTGTGTTCCCATTGCTTCTTACAAATAGTTTAATCAGTACTATTTTTCCTAGATTACATATATATGCTTTAATATACTATATTTGTTCTTCTCTTTGTGAGTTACTTCACCCCATATAATAAATTCATCCTCCTCACTACAACTGATTCAAATTTGCTCCTTTTCATGGCCATGTAATATTTCATTGTATGTACATGCATGTACTTCATTCTTACTTAACTGCAATTACCTGCTAATAAGGTGCATACTAGCGTGTGAGATGACTGCGATAGTGCGGTAGTTTGAGCATTCTTTGGCATTGCCTTTCTTTGGGATTGGAATGAAAACTGACCTTTTCCAGTCCTGTGGCCACTGCTGAGTTTTCCAAATTTGCTGGCATATTGAGTGCAGCACTTTCACAGCATCATCTTTCAGGATTTGGAATAGCTCAACTGGAATTCTATAACCTCCATTAGCTTTGTTCGTAGTGATGCTTTCTAAGGCCCAAGGCAGAGGAACCAGAGATCAAATTGCTAACATCCGCTGGATCATGGAAAAAGCAAGAGAGTTCCACAAAAACATCTATTTCTGCTTTATTGACTATGACAAAGCCTTTGGCTGTGTGGATCACAATAAACTGTGGAAAATTCTAAAACAGATGGGAATACCAGACCACCTGATCTGCCTCTTGAGAAATGTGTATGCAGGTCAGGAAGCAACAGTTAGAACTGGACATGGAACAACAGCTGGTTCCAAATAGGAAAAGGAGTTCGTCAAGGCTGTATATTGTCACCCTGTTTATTTAACTTCTATGCAGAGCACATCATGAGAAACGCTGGACTGGAAGAAATACAAGCTGGAATCAAGATTGCCAGGAGAAATATCAATAATCTCAGATATGCAGATGACACCACCCTTATGGCAAAAAGTGAAGAGGAACTCAAAAGCCTCTTGATGAAAGTGAAAGTGGAGAGTGAAAAAGTTGGCTTAAAGCTCAACATTCAGAAAACGAAGATCATGGCATCGGGTCCCATCACTTCATGGGAAATAGATGCCGAAACAGTGGAAACAGTGTCAGAGTTTATTTTTCTGGGCTCCAAAATCACTGCAGATGGTGACTGCAGCCATGAAATTAAAAGACGCTTACTCT
>NW_011494868.1:2027762-2065928 GCF_000754665.1 Bison bison bison | reverse complement strand
AATAGATGGGGAAACAGTGGAAACAGTGTCAGAGTTTATTTTTCTGGGCTCCAAAATCACTGCAGATGGTGACTGCAGCCATGAAATTAAAAGACGCTTACTCTTTGGAAGGAAAGTTATGACCAACCTAGATAGCATATTCAAAAGCAGAGACATTACTTTGCCAACAAAGGTCTGTCTAGTCAAGGCTATGGTTTTTCCTGTGGTCATGTATGGATGTGAGAGTTGAACTGTGAAGAAGGCTGAGTGCCGAAGAATTGCTGCTTTTGAACTGTGGTGTTGGAGAAGACTCTTGAGAGTCCCTTGGACTGCAAGGAGATCCAATCAGTCCATTCTGAAGGAGATCAGCCCTGGGATTTCTTTGGAAGGAACGATGCTAAAGCTGAAACTCCAGTACTTTGGCCACCTCATGCGAAGAGTTGACTCATTGGAAAAGACTCTGATGCTGGCAGGGATTGGGGACAGAAGGAGAAGCGGATGACAGAGGATGAGATGGCTGGATGGCATCACTGACTCGATGGACGTGAGTCTGAGTAAAATCTGGGAGTTGGTGATGGACAGGGAGGCCTGGCGTGCTGCGATTCACGGGGTCGCAAAGAGTTGGACACGACTGAGCGACTGATCTGAACTGAACTGAAGGTGCATACACCTGTTGGGCATTGAAAATTCTTTAAAAGCTTAGAATTCAGTTGGATGTGATTGTCCTATTATCTCAGCAATCTTCAAAAAGATTTCACAAGCTTATGATGTAACTAGAAGGAAAGTAGTCTGATCTAATCTGGGACCTGGATCAACCTGAAGCTAAAAGTGCTGGGACTCTCCAGAAGACATTTCTGTGTGTCCCTGGGATAGTGAACGTAGCCCATGGTGAGTCCGTGAATGCATCGTGGCTCCCTGACGTGCATTAGTGCAAAGTTTAGGAACCACAGCTTTGTTCATAGACTTCTTATTTTGTAGCCTCACGTTAAGGTGCTGTCTGCAAAGAAGAGTGGTGTATAATACTAGGAGTTCCAAAGACTAAATATACAGTCCTTACTTTCAGGCCATAATAAGCTAAGAACATGAGTCTAAGGCACAGACAAGGTAAAAATGGGAAAATGATAGGAGTGGGGCAAAATAAAGAGCAGAGTCTTAGAAATAAGACAGTCCTGAGAAAGCTGGCTTGAAACTCAACATTAAAAAACTAAGATCATGGCATTCGGTCCCAACACTTCATGGCAAATAGAAGAGGAGAGAGTGGAAGCAGTGACAAATTTTCTTTTCTTGGGCTCCAAAATCACTGCAGATGGTGACTGCAGCCATGAAATTAAAAAAAAAAAAAAACACACACACACATGATTGCTCCTTGGAAGGACAAGGACTCTGACAAACTTAGGGTATCAAAAAGCAGAGACATCACTTTGCCATCAAAGATCCATATAGTTAAAGCTATGGTTTTTCCAGTAGTAATGTATGGATGTGAGAATTGGACTATAAAGAAGGCTGAGCACTGAAGAACTGATGCTTTCCAACTGTGGTCCTGGAGACTCTGAGTCCCTTCCACTGTAAGGAAATCAAACCAGTCAATCTTCAAGGAAATCAACCCTAATTATTATTGGAAGAACTGTTGCTGAGGCTCCAATATTTTGTCCACCTGATGTGAAGAGCTGACTCATTGGGAAAAAAAACCTTGATGCTGGGAAAGATTGAAGGCAAATGGAGAAGGTGGAGGCAGAGGATGAGATGGTTGGGTGGTATCACCAACTCAATGGACATGAGTTTGAGCAAACTCTGGGGATTGGTGATGGACAGGGAGGCCTGGCCTCTTGCACTCCATGGGGTTGTACTGAGTCGGACATGACTTAGTGACTCAACAACAACAACAAAGCTTGCATCGAGATTGTTAACAATACTGGTGCTGCTCTGAGCACGAATGTGTGCCAAATCTTGCCATAGCTTAGAAGCACAAAAAAGATTTCGCTAATAGAATCTAATCAGGTAATAAGTCAATTAAATATTATAGGTAGAAATGGTATTCTGTCATTTCCACCTCAATAATAATTCTTAAATTCATTTCACTTTTTGACTTTCCACCAAAGTTACTTAAACCAAACATTTGTTAGTTATTTACTTGGAAATGGATTTCTGGCATCCCAGGAAACCGGAACATAGTTTTTTCTACAATGTTACTCAAAGTGTCTTCTGAAGATGCTTGTCCATTTGGAAAAATGTTTATTATTGATCTGCAACACAGTAAGGGCAGAAATTGACATAGCGATTTAGAAACATTGTAAAGCAGTTTGGCAAAGTAATTTAATTTCTACTTAGTTTAATAATTAAAAATGAAATTTGCATTTTCAGTCAGCACGTTAGATTTAATTTACCTAGGAATTCATTTTTACTCTATTTTAAAGAAGCATTTGTCCACCGAAGATTGAACAAGAAAGGATGAGACAAAAATATGTTCTCCACCACAGATAGCTTGAGACTTACTGGTCTAGAAGCAGTTTGTTGGGTGGGCATATTCCTTGATCCTGTGGGCTCCTGATCCCATGGGAGGAACATGAATGGGAAAGGGCTGCAAAGGGATCCTCCAAAGCATTAGGCCTGTGATAAGGCCCCCAAAGCCCAGGTCTATGTGCTGTACTGATTGTGATCATTGACCCACAATGAATAAAATCTTAGATAGATTTATCTAAGATAAAATCTTAGATAGATAAAAAGACAGGTAATTTCTGTCTTCCCAGCACCTAGTACCATAGTGATGAATTAAATGCACTAAACAAATGATATTTGAGTGAACAAAAGATTAAATACAGTAATGAAAATGGTGATGATGGTAACAACAATTTCTAACATTTATTTGTGCTCTTTGCCAGGAGCTATGTTAGATACTTTATATAAATTATCTCTAATTATTACCAGAACCACCAGGACAGGTATTATATTCTCTACTGAGAGATGGAATCTCTATAATTTTGAGGAGAGAATGCACTTTGGAGAGATTAGATTTGGGAAAATGAAAAGGTAGCTTTATTGAAAGAAATGAGATTTGAACTGAGTTGTAGAGTATGATCAGAGCCGGTGGACACAAAAAGAAATACCTCGGCCTATGGGACAAGAATTGTACAAACCAGTGAATACAAGATACAAGGCACCCTCAGAGGCAGATGGATAAGAAACATATGAAGAGTCCAAATATGAGACATGAAGGACCATAGAACATGCAATCTAAGAGCGCGTGTTCCACTGAAAAGCTTTCACATTTATTAAAAGCACAACGACATAAACAAAAGCAAAACACTGTGCTGTTAAACCAACGTTATTCTGTAGGATTGACTGAGCACTGGTTTCCTGGTTCATTGTACTGTATCCCTTTAGAATGAGCTTTCTTTACTCCTAACCTATCTCTGTTGTATCACTCTGCTTTGATTTCCTATGTAAAATGTATCACTGTATAGTATCCTTATATATATAGTATTTACCTATGCATGTCTTTATTTATTTTTATTCATTCTCAGCTTACTAGGTGTTAGATTCCATGAAATCAATATCCTCACCTAATATCTTTTGTTAGTTAGGAATACCTGGCCCCTAGAAATGTCTCAGACGTGAAGAACTGACTCATTGGAAAAGAACCTGGTGCTGGGAAAGATTGAAGGCAAGAGCAGAAGGGGACGACAGAGGATGAGATGGTGGGATGGTATCACCAACTCAATGGATATGAGTTTGAGCAGGCTCTGGGAGCTGGTGATGGACAGGGAAGCCTGGAATGCTGCTGCCGTCCATGGGGTCACAAAGAGTCAGACATGACTGAGCAACTGAACTGAACTCAAAAATGACTGTAGCACATATTTGTATCAACTCTTTTGCTACATAAGAAACTATTTTTCTTAGCAACAAATACTCAGTAGTTAAAATGTTGCATTATCACTTTCACAGTTGCAGCTCCTCTGCCAGTTTCACATAGGCTTACTTCAGTGGTTACACTTGGGTGGAACACCACCTGAGCTGAAAGATCCAGTACCATCTCACCCATGCCTGGTTCTGGGTACCAGTAGTCAGAAAGAAGGCTGCCTATCTCCTCTACATGTCCTCTCATCCCATCCTCCAGTAGGCTAGACTGGCGCCCTTATGTGCTGTTCCCTGGGCCACATACCAAGGGGGTGAAAAGAGAATGTGTTATTACTTCTGCAGCCTGGATTGATTAAAGTTGGTCATACCATTGGCCCAGATTCAGGGAGTGAGGAAACCAACACTACTTCTTAAGGGAGGGAGCTGACAAATGGGGGCATGTTTTTAATCTTGAGATTTGATAAGAATGCATTATACAAATGTATCAATACTGTGATTAAAGGCACAGAGAAGAAAGAATACAGCATATCCCTTAATTTATCTGCAATGGGTAGTCATGTGGATTCTTGAATATGAGTTGAAATGATCAAAGTGAAGTTTTAGGAAGATTGATCTGCGTGTGCCTATAGGAGAAAACAAATTGGAAACAAACCAGACGCAGGATAGTCATTCGAAGCCTTCCCTGATAAACCAAAAGTAAAAAAATGAGGAAATGGAGAGTCATCATGAACTCTACTCTGACTTCCCATTTACTTATTTGGGGTTTGCAGCAATGTATGAAGGTGGAACGATGAGAAAGGATGGTTTGCTGAGGGATGGATGCACAGGACCTGGAAGATGGATGACAGGAGGTTGAATATAATGAACCTGGAAGGGAATCAGGACAATACTGATACCTGACTGGTTCCAGCCAATTGTCCACATGCTTACAGATTCGTTTGAATTTTTTGGCATTTTGAGGTAGTTTGAATAATTCTAGGTAGAATGTGAGGTCTGTTCTTTGGAGAAAAAATGTTCTTGGGATTTTTTTTTTTTTTTTTTATCTTCCAAAGACATTACATTCAGATGTGGTGCTTTGTTGTACTAAAGTAAACTTGGTGCCTCGTGGCCATTTACTTAGAACTGACTGATACAAAAGAAGCAGAAATATCACCAGACACAGCATTTCAGTTTTCCCTAGAGACATTCCAGCTCAGCATCTTCTCATGTTGCTAAAAAAAGAAGACGCTCGTATATCTCAAGGTGGTGTTACCCTGGATGATTGTGCTTCTCCTGTTCAAAGACAGATATGAAAAACACTTCATTTTTAGGGATGTTTTCCTTTAGAAAAAAAATTATTTTCTCTCTTGAAAAGCAATAAGGAGAGAATTCAAGCTTAACAGAATTCAAGTTATAAATTTATCTGCTGACTTTTATACCTCACCATGCAAAAGAGGAATTGATGGAAATGTACCTGATCCCTATGTAGAAATGTTCTCTTTCAGAGTCTGAAAAGATATGTCATTTTTTAAAATTGCACAATTTAAATTTGTATAAATTTAAGTTTTAAAATAATATACATTGAACAAAATGTGAAGTCTTAACTGCAACACATTGAATAGCTACCTAGCAATTAAAATACTTTGTATAATTGTGATCTCTTTGACAGTTGAAAAATAATAAGCAAAAATGGGAATATTTGATCAACTTTCATTAAATCAGCTTTTTCAAAACTAAGGTTCTTAATTTATGGGTGTGAGAATGTGAGGTTGGCATATCTGTTATATATTACTTATAACCTGATGCAATTCTAGCTCTAATTTTTGGTAAGCATTTTTGTTGTAAGTAGATTTTGACCTTCTATGATACAGATAAGGATTTAGGCAGAATTCAGACCCATCCCCCTCCTTAAAAATTTTTTTTTTTTAATTTATTCTTGGCTGCACTGAGTCTTTGCTGCTTTGCATGGGTCTTCTCTAGTTGCAATGGGTGGAATCTACTCTTGGTTGTGTTGAGCGGGCATTGAAGTGGCATCTCTTGCTGTGAAGCATACAGTCTAAGCACTTGAGCTTCAGTAGTTGTGGAGCGTGGGCTCAGCTGCTTCATGGCATTTCTTCATCGGCCCCTTGCATCATTTTCATTTCTTATCAAATGTGGAATCTTCCTGGACCAGGGATCAAACCCATGTCCCCTCCATTGGCAGACAGGTTCTTATCCACTACACCATCAGGGAAGTCCAAATCCCCTTCTCTTAATTCCAACCATGAATTATACTACTTTACCTGGTTGGGGAGTTGTTTGTTTTTGTTTTTCTCTGAGAACCCTAGTTCAGCATGTCTGTAATTTTGGTCTGTTGAAAATATATATCAAAACTGTTGGTGGCTCCAGTTCAAATGTCCAAAATGAGAATCTTTCAAAATGTATTTTTGGATCTTTATTTTAAATAAATTATTTAGGTGATAATGATAATTATGATAATGATAATTGCAGCAATAAAGTTTAGGCATTTGCTCTATATTTGGTTCCTAAGAAATTTTATTGATACATTTTCTTGATTAGTGTTTCTCCTTTAAAATTAAATATGAGTCTCCAAAATATTTAATAGATACTTATTGACTGTTCTCTTTATTCTAGAAAATGTTCAAGGTGCTGGGAATACAGTATCTACTCAGATTGATTCTTTGTCTTAGGGAGCTCTAGAACTAGAGAGATAATTCAGTTACAACACAATCAGAAATATGCTATGAGACATATTAAGACACAATATCAAGACAACTTCAGAGGAAAGTGGGTGAAGGGGAGTTAGGAAAGGTTTTCTGGAGGAATTTACATCACACCATAGTCTTAAAGGATAAAGGATAGGAAGCTTTGCATAGACGTGGAAGAGATATCATTATGTAACCAGTGAAATTGTGTGTTACAGTTCTTCTGGCACCCTGAAAAACTTAAATGCTAAGGACACAATGAAAAACAAGAACAACAAAAACAAATGGGAAGCCTCTGGTGTAAGGTCTTTAATTTCTTCATTTAATTTCTTCACCTTCATTTCTTAGGGATTGTGCAATCTTGGTCAGATTCTTCATCTACTACATGTTTCATTTTAATTTTTTATCAAATGTGGATAATTGTAGTACCTACTTGCCATGGTTTCCTATAAAAGATAAGCTACAGTAATGCTTACAACATTGTCTGTATATAGTAGTTCAGTTCAGTTCAGTCACTCAGTCGTGTCTGACTCTTTGCGACCCCATGAACTGCAGCACGCCAGGCCTCCCTGTCCATCACCAACTTCCGGAGTTCACCCAAACCCATGTCCATTGAGTAAATGATGCCATCCAACCATCTCATCCTCTGTTGCCACCTTCTCCTCCTGCCCTCAATCTTTCCCAGCATCAGGGTCTTTTCAAATGAGTCAACTCTTCGCATCTGGTGACCAAATTATTGGAGTTTCAGCTTCAACATCAGTCCTTCCAATGAACGCCCAGGACTGGTCTCCTTTAGAATGGACTGGTTGGATCTCCTTGCAGACCAAGGGACTCTCAAGAGTCTTCTCTAACACCACAGTTCAAAAGCATCAATTCTTCAGCACTCAGCTTTCTTCACAGTCCAAATTTCACATCCATGCATGACCACTGGAAAAACCATAGCCTTGACTAGATGGACCTTTGTTGGCAAAGTAACATCTCTGCTTTTGAATATGCTATTTAGGTTGGTCATAACTTTCCTTCCAAGGAGTAAGTGTCATTTAATTTCATGGCTGCAGTCACCATCTGAAGTGATTTTGGAGCCTCCAAAAATAAAGTCTGACACTGTTTCCACTGTTTCTCCATCTATTTCCCATGAAGTGATGGGACCGGATGCCATAATCTTCGTTTTCTGAATGTTGAGCTTTAAACCGACTTTTTCACTCTCTTCTTTTACTTTCATCAAGAGGCTTTTGAGTTCCTCTTCACTTTCTGCCATAAGGGTGGTGTCATCTGCATATCTGAGGTTATTGATATTTCTGCCAGCAATCTTGATTCCAGCTTGTGCTTCTTCCAGCCCAGCATTTCTCATGATGTACTCTGCATATAATAATAAGCAGGGTGACAGTATACAGCCTTGACGGACTCCTTTTCCTATTTGGAACCAGACTGTTGTTCCATGTCCAGTTCTAACTGTTGCTTCCTGACCTGCATACAGGTTTCTCAAGAGGCAAGTCGGGTGGTCTGGTATGCCCATCTCTTTCAGAATTTTCCACAGTTTATTGTGATCCACACAGTCCAAGGCTTTGGCATAGTCAATAAAGCAGAAATAGATGTTTATCTGGAACTCTCTTGCTTTTTCCATGATCCAGCGGATGTTGGCAATTTGATCTCTGGTTCCTCTGCCTTTTCTAAAACCAGCTTGAACATCTGGAATTTCACAGCTCATGTATTGCTGAAGTGCTCCATCAATGTTTGCTCTTATTTTTTCTGAGTTTGCAAGTCCAGTTTCACATTCTTTCAATGCATTTAGATATACTTTATAAGCCCAGTGTCACTACTTATGCTTTCTTATTTAAACAATTATCCAAAGATAACTTTTAATAAAAAATAATATGGTATATTACTACAGAACTACAGTTACTCCCCTAATTTTTATAGAATGAGATAATTAGATGAGTGGATATTGTATCATACATTTTGTTTTGTTTTGTTTTTTCACTTTCCACTTTATTTGGAAAAGGTAGAAGTACTTCTAAGAATGGAGATGAAGAGAACTATGTTACTAGCAAAGCTGTACAAAGACAGTTTCTTCATTTGTCTGAACCTTTATGCTACCTGGATAGTGATGCTTAACAAGGAAGACTGAAAATACATCTATAGATAGTTTTGTGGAATCTACAGGCAGACTATCATTCTTATAATAGCCTCTTTCCCCAGCCTGAACTGCCTGATTGGCATTGTTTCCCAGGAGTGAACAAAACAGGTGGAAGCGTAGAAGTTGAGCTGATAGTCATGCTTCCTTCAGATAGGTGAGGTCAGTAAGGGTAACCACAAAGCACTCTCCCAGCCAGAAACTGCAGAATGGAACACAACACACATGGCAGTGCTCCCTTAGAAACCACAGGAGCAGACAGACATTTCTTGAGAAAATAATTATAAACTATAACAACCTATGGAAAGAAACAAAATACCTAACATGGAATATAACAGATGCATCTAATCTTCTCTTAAGAGTGGAAAGGTAGTGGTGTTGGTTAAGAAGTAAACAACCTGAGGAAGTATAGTCAAAGCTATGGTTTTTTTCAGTAGTCATGTACAGATGTGAGAGTTGGACCATAAGGAAAGCTGAACACTGAAGAAGTGATACTTTTGAACTGTAGTGTTGAAGAATACTCTTGAGAGTCCATTGGATAGCAAGGAGATCAAACCAGTCAATGCTAAAGGAAATCAGTCCTGAACACTCATTGGAAGGACCCATGTTGAAGCTGAAGCTCCAATACTTTGGCCACCTGATGCAAAGAGCCAACTCACTGTAAAAGACCATGATGCTGGGAAAGACTGAGGGCAGAAGGAGAAGGGGACAACAGAGATGAGATGGTTGAATGGCATCACCAGCTCAATGGACACGAGTTGCAGCAAACTCCAGGAGACAGTGAAGGACAGTGAAGCCTGGTGTGCTGCAGTCCATGAGGACACAAACAGCTGGACAGGACTTAGCAACGGAACAACAACTTGAGAAGTTAACATTTGAATTGAGATGAAAAGGATGAGTAGATTAATTAGGCAAGACTGAGGCTTTCAAGGCATAGGAAATAACATGTCAAAAGTCTTGATAACAAGAAGGAACCTATCCCATCCCAAGGTCAATCTGGTTTGAAACAAGGATGAGCATAAGAGACGAGATGACTTGATGCTAGAGAGGAAGGAGCCAGTTCATTAAGGGGCTGGAAAGCAACTTAAATACAGGTATTATTTAAGGAATGAAGG
This sequence comes from Bison bison bison, assembly GCF_000754665.1. Lineage (NCBI taxonomy): Eukaryota > Metazoa > Chordata > Mammalia > Artiodactyla > Bovidae > Bison > Bison bison. The sequence goes on along the minus strand of NW_011494868.1, from coordinate 2,056,161 downwards.
GGTGCCCTTGAGAGTTTTAAGCTACCTAGTACTATTCTCAATTTAATTAAAACTTATATAGAAGGCTTTAACTGGGGGCAAAAGTGAATGCCAAAAGAAGATTTAGGAACCCCATGAATAATTTTTAAACCTTCATCATCACCTTGTTTTTTTCCACATACCCGGATGACTGTGATTCGTATTTAATGAAGATAATAAAAGAAATTAGAAGAAACTAGCATAAGATTTTATCATCACCTCTATTAGATTGCATATGTCAATATTCATAGCTTCTGCCTCCCCCTTTGATACTATGGAGGGAAGGTCATTCTTCCTATTCAAGCTGATTCTTTTATCTGTTCAGTAGACCTCACTCTCATATCCTCCATCAGTCATCAGCTTTTTGATTTGTCTGCTTCTTTTATCAGCAAAGCTTTAAAAGATGTTATCTCTATTTGCTATCCATTTCCACATTTCTAATATCCATTTTTCTCTTGAACTCATTCCCATGTTTTAATTCCCATCAGTCTCTGTAATAGATATCAAAGTTACCAATAGCCTCCACATAATAAACCTCACAAATGTACAGTATTTGACCCACTAGTATTTGGTATAGTTGGTCATTACTACTTACTTGAAATATTCTTTTCCTGTTTTCCACGATTCTACTTCTGCTTGTTTCCCCCCCTATATTATTGGCTTACCTTTCTGCTCTATTTTTCAAATCTTTAAAAAATAGAATACCTCCAGGATCAGTCCTTAAGTCTTTTTCCTTTTCTTTCTTTCCTTTCCTTTTTCTTTCCTTCTCTGTCTACATATACTTCCTTATGATGCCCATCCCCTCGCAAGTCTTCACATTCTACCTGATATTTTTGTTGGCCAGAAAAGATTGTTGTTAATTAAAGGAAAACCACATATCCCAAGTTAAGGAATTTAGCACCTTTTTATGTACAAGAAAAAGTTTAAGGATTTGCTTTATTACTCTGGCTTTCTCAGTTAGCTAAGTGATAATGGTATTCCCTAAGGAAGAATACTCTGCTTTGGACAAAGTATTTTAAGGAAGAACACAAGTTTGAATAGTTGAGGCTGAGCTGCTTCAGAACCTGTGGGAGAAGATATCCAGCCCTGAATAAAATCCTCACAAGTCCCATGCAAGACATTCAAATTCAAAAGTTCAGGTGCAATATATCATTTTTATATTATCTTTTCCTTTCCCATTTCTTTTCTCTATACAGATTTTTTTTTTTTGAGTCAAAAATCTAAGAATATAAATTACCTTCTTCCCCACATGTTCTGAAATATGAAACTATACTTTCTTATTTTAGGAGTCACAAAAGATCATATTTTTAAAATTTGAAAACTTATATGGCAATGTGGATAAATAAGGAAAAGATGAAATTTCCCACAATTTCCCTGACAAAGCATATTTGAATCCACAAAGTTACTGTCAAAGAGAAATTTGACTTTTTTGATTCAGAAATTGGATGGGGTAGATATGAGATAATCAGGGCTAAAGACTTCTCAAACTATTGATATGAATATCACTGAGTGAAGTTAATGCTGTGAAATCCTGGCTGGAGGGGTCCTGGAGCAGGATTATGAGTCAAAGAATGGCAGCCCTTAGAATAACATGCAAGGGATCAAAATTATCTTTAAAGCCCAGCCACGCCTCCCAGGCTATATGCCTCCCTCTTAATACCAGCTTGTTTTTAATTAAATACTGACAATAAGAAAACAATAAAAATAAAAGGTTTTGTTGAGAAAGACTCAAGGCAACATTCACTGTATGTTCAATACTAGCAATTATACACTGTAGGAAAAATACGATCTTGATTAAATGCAGTTGAGAATTGCAGAATTAAACACTAATGCAGGTTTGACTTACTCCAGAACTCTTCACTATATAATGTACATCTTAGGTCTCTGAGAAAATTATCAAACATTCAGATAATTCAAAACGTTTTTTGCCGGTGAAATCTTTTTTTTTTTTTTCAAAAAATATCTCAAAAAATGATTCATGGGAGAGATTTTGAGACATGTTAGCATGGATTATTATGTGATAACTGTTATATTAAATTTTGTATTTTTGAAAATGGATATATCATCAAGGAATGTTGCCAGTGAATTTGAGGTTCTTGCGTCATCTCAAGAGAATTTGGGAATGAAATGATAGGTAAGAAGGGGATTTATTTAGAGAGAAACACACTCCGACAGAGTGTGGACAATGTGGGAAGGGGAGAGCAGCTTGAAAGATGACGAAGTTAGTTTTTATGAGGTGGACAAGTTTATACGCTAATGAGTGGGAGGATTTTTCCTATAATTTTGGAGGAGCAGGGATTTCCAGGCCACAGCGTTTTGACCTTTTATGGTTACTCCAGAAGTGTCAGGGCAGTGGTTAGGTGGGTCATTTAGATGCTGATGTATTACAATGAGTGTATGGTGAGGCTCAAGGTCCACTGGAAACTGGATTTTCCACCATCTTGGACCCAGTGGGTTCTAAAGAGATTTGTCATGTCCTATGTCTCTGTCGTTCTCTTAAAGCTTGTGTCCCGCCCCCTTCCTGTTTCTGAAAGACCAAGGTTATGGCGGGAAGAGCATCAGGACCTATTGCTTATTCTTACAAGTCTTGTTGGGAACTCGTGTTTTTTATTTGTAAAAAGAGATAATAATCATCATCATAGGATGGAATATTAAAAAGAAGAAACTTACCATCGGCAATGTCACAGAGTTTTCATGGGTCTAAGGATATCTAAATTTTGAGGATCTTGTTTTTCACTTAAATTTCTTTTCCATTTCCTCTTATTCATTTCTTCTAACCTTTAAATAGGAGAAGGCAATGGCACCCCACTTCAGTACTCTTGCTTAGAAAATCCCATAGACAGAGGAGCCTGGTAGGCTGCAGTCCATGGGGTCACTGAGGGTCGGACACGACTGAGCGACTTCACTTTTCATGCATTGGAGAAGGAAATGGCAACCCACTCCAGTGTTCTTGCCTGGAGAATCCCAGGGATGGGGGAGCCTGGTGGGCTGCTGTCTATGGGATCGCACAGAGTTGGACACGACTGAAGCGACTTAGCAGCAACCTTTAAACACCACAGAGTCACTCTTCTTTCCTGCTTAGCCCAGTAATTATTAACAGGGACTATTCTTACAGTCAAGACAGAAATTAAAGACTTTCTGTATTGTTTTTGATTTTTGAGTATGTCTTCTAAAATCAAGGTTCAAATCTTTTTTAATATCTATTGCTTGCTCAGTTGCCCAGTTGTGTCCGACTCTTGTGACCCATGGACTATAGCCTGCCAGGCTCCTCTGTCCATGGGATTTTCTAGGCAAGACAACTGGAGTGGGTTGCCATTTCCTTCTTCATTTAATATCTATAACTAGAAGTTTAATGGCTCCTCTCTGGGAAGATTTGCTCTGTTTCAATCAAGGCAGAATCTCTCACCAAAGCTAACCACCATTCCTAGGTTAGATAAGTAGAGCAGGAACGTCTCCTATGCATTTCCACAACATTTTGGATGACCAGATGCATTCATTAGAGACAAAAAGGATTCATTAGAGACAGAAGGAGGGTGTGATCAGAGAACTCTGAGAGACTGTGTCACTGTTGTTATAGATACAATTTAAGAGTGTAAGGCTAATGATAAAAAATATATCCTTAATAAGAGTGCTTGGTTTACTTGAGGCTGGGGAGTTTGGGGTGGAGAAGTGCGTTTTACACAGCTTGTGTTGTCACTTGTCACAAAAGGATTGTTTTCATTTATAACAGAAGAAAAAACAAAGTAGAAATGTTAGTATTTTTTTTTTCTTTTTTAATCCAACTCATAAAATTCCTGAAATAGAGTAGGTGTCCAATGGTAGCTTTTAACATTTTCATTACTAGATTTAAAGCAGCTGATAGCTTTCCAGAGCAAGTGTAGGTTTTTTTAAAACAAACCAGAACAAAATGGCTAACAGGGAAAATCAGCCTCTCTTTTAAAAGGAGGGAGTTGGGGATAAAGGTGGCAGATGAGATGTATAGTTCGCAGAAGGACTAGATACGCATCATTTTTGTAAAGTTTCAAGACTTATAATGATGGCATATATGCTCCAAACGGCATAGCTATTGAAATACTCATTATTCTCCAACCATACTAACTACTAAGAAAGTCACTGCACAGGAATCATCCGTCACTGAGAGAAAATAACCTTTGACAGTTGATAAATGCATATCCAACCACACCACACACAGCTAGCCAGAGCAAGGCATCTGGAACTCTGCAGTGTTCCACTTGAGCGTTCAGCTGATACTGATCAGCCCTTGCATGTGAGGAAATCACACAGGGCTGAGAAAAGAATCCCCTGAAAGGATTAGCGGGAACAATGCTTGGCATTCATATAGGGTCTGGAATTGTCCAGCAGCCAGACTGGAGACCCTCATGATTCATGAACTGTTAGGTAGAACCCAGAGATGGTTTTTGTCTCATTCTGGGGGAAAACAAAATTGGTTTAGAATGGGCATATCCGTTGTCCGTCCTAATAAATATTAATGAAAGCAAGACCTCTTCTTCCACCAAAGTTGAACTATTTCCAATTAACATAATTGTGTCCCAGAATGAAGTTCAAGTCCACTAGTAACAATTTTTGAAATCTAGCTCCCCAAAAGGCAAAATCAAAATGTTTAATACCCAATCGAAAATAACAGGCATTCAAAGAAGTAAGAAAATATCAGCCATAACCACAAGATAAGCCAAATAATCAAAATCAAAGTACAAGTGACATAAATTTAGAATTAACAGACAATGATATTGAAACAGGAAGAGTTGTAGAGCAGACTGAGGGGTGGGAGCTCAAACTGAAGTTAAAGTTTCCATCCACAAGCATTATTTTTCTCTTACTGTGTTCCTACAAACCCCAACTAATGACAGAGAGGGGTGAGTGGAATAATACTCCAGCTTCCTCAGTCTCAATTGGGACACCTCTCAGGCTTACTGGAGATGGAAATGGCAACCTACTCCAGTGTTCTTGCCTGGAGAATCCCAGGGACGGGGGAGTCTAGTGGGCTTCCGTCTATGGGGTCGCAGAGTTGGACACGACTGAAGTGACTTAGCAGCAGCAGCAGCAGCAGCTCAGGCTTACTGAGCTATGTCTCCTACAAATTCCCTAACAGAATGAATTTCAGTTGTGCAAAATGGATACTCTCTTGGTTATACACCCCCCCCCAGCCTTCTCATTTCAATCTCACTTTCTTAGCTCCCCTAAGTGTGTGTCATGGTCTCATCTCCTCAATAAATAACGAACTCAAATCTTTGCCTTGGGGTTATCTCCTGGAGAAATCTAAATTGTGACAGTGAGTATTCTGGAAGACTTATACTAAATTTCCAGCTGGAGGGCTTATTGCTGTTAGGAAAACAGGTGATGAGATGAGTCTGAATTCCCAAAGTTCAGACTCTGGTTTCCTTTTCTCATAAGTGTTTCAATATCTCAGATAAACAAGTGATATTTATGTCCAATTTCTTCTCTAAACTCTGACACAGTTGAGGTTAACCTTTTTCATTAGGCACTGGATGTGGGAACAGTAGGCAAGATGCCTGAGCACCACGTCCAGTACTAGCATCCTCCAGCAGACTTAAGCTTTGAAAAGAACTTAATGGCTTTAGAACTGAAATACCCAATTGCAAACTAGGACCTTCAATTTCATAGTCGTTGAATTTTTAAAAAGGACTGTCAGTATATTTACCTTTGGACATTATCTTACTGTTTTATAGCAAAACATAAAAAACTTTATTCCAGCTAGATATTTTCTCCATTTCTTCATTTTTCTATAGGTGCCCAGAGTCTGTTGGGATAAGACTCAAGAAGTTATTACTACAATTTTTGTCATTTTAACATGTTAACATTATTAAAATGTGCATGCACGCATACTCAGTCATGTCCGACTCTGTTATCCTATAGTCTGTAGCCTACCAGGCTCCTTTGTCCATGGGATTCTCCAAGAACACTGGAGTTGCTTGTCATTTCCTCCTCCAGGGAATATTCCCGACTGAGGGAGTGAACTTGAATCTCCTGCTTTGGCAGGCAGATTCTTTACTACTGAGTCATCTGGGAAGATTCTAAATGTTAAAGTGTAGGGTTTCCTTTTATTAATGAGTATTTCATCACTAAGCTAAGGTGAAAGAGATGACATTTTTGTGTGAATACTTATAGGATGTAGTGGTGGAAATATTCTATAACTATTATAGTGTCCTCTGTTGAGAGAATATGCAGTAAAATGTCCTACCCAGGATGAAAAACCAAAAGCACTTCCTTCATTTTTAATATAGTCTAGGAAGTTCATATTGCCTCAGGTTTTAGGGAAGACGTTTTGATTTTTTGTTCATTAGAGTGTGTCATTTGTTTGAAATTAGTTTGCTTTTTGATGGAACAAACCACTGATTGTTACCTAAGTATACATTTTAGGGACATTTTTATAAAGATTTGGAGATACTCCCAGCTCGTCATCAGGTGCCATATTGAATAAGTGTTTATTTCTAATGCAATGAGAAAACAGCTCAAAATTTACAAAAGGCAATGTTCAAAAACAGTTTTCAACAAAAGCCTTTTACTTCAATAGCTAAAATAATATTAATTAATAAATAGTTATTACCTACAATTGTTTTTCGCAGCTCTTTAAATGGGATCCCTTCCCTTGAACTATTTCAAAGCCCTGACCAGAACTGGACTGCCATACCACTTACCCACTCATCATCTTTGGAAGAGTGGACCAAGAGAGGGTCATTCACCATCTAACCCTGCGGGCATAATCCGGTCACTACTTTTCTCTCTAGGAGAAAGCCTGCCTTTTTACTTTGTTCTCAAAATGACTGAGAGTAAGGACATAGGACCATACCTTTCCCTTACTATCTGGGATAAATTATCTCAAACAAATGTTGCAAATTTAAATCCGATGGCATGTCATTCTTTCCTTCTTCCACTTGTTGCAACTGAGGAACATTATCTTACGTGGAACACACTAGGCCTTAATGTACCATGCACTCCCCGTGACAGTATATCAGGTCTCTTTTCTCAGAAATGAAGTAAGCATCGCAAAAGGGCGAAGCGGTGCCCCTCCTGGCTGATGCAACACTGCTGGGTGCCCCCTGGTATAGTCCATCCTCTAAAACAAAAATAATGACACTTTAAATACTAAATGAGCTCATTTATGTAAGACATTTACAATAGAACCAGATATAGAGAAAAATTTCAATAAGTTAGTTGCTGTTATTATAAACCTTTGCATTAGGGTATTATCCAAGGCAAAAATGAAACAAAGAGGTCTTTGTCTTTTTAGCTTTTCAACAATATGGGTTAACAAATTAATGGCAATGGTGTAACAGCAATAAGAATTCAAGTGTGGGTGGTGTGGGTGTTTTTAACACTACCAGACTCAGAGCATTTTAAATTGTTATTAATTTGGGTTATATACTTGCTTTGGAATTCCTTTTATGAATTCTATTTCCAACATTATGGAATTTTCATTTCATATTAGCTTCTTACATAATACAGATAAATATATTTCATTTGGATTTCAATCAGATTACGGTAATATACAAACTGAGATGCCTTCCAATTCACCAGGGCACCACTGTACTAAACCTGGCCTTTATTCAATGATCAAAACACTGCATACTCTTGAGGTCTCCATTTTTCCTTATCTAAGGAGAAAGGCTAGTGATTATAGATTTCCTATCTTTGGAGGCCTGGGCCTTCATGGGAACTTTGAAGGTAACATTAATCTTCTTAATTACATCATAATTCCCAAGTCCAGTGCTAAATTATCTACTCTTTTCTTAATATTAGAATAGATCTACTATGTAAAATATTTTAACTTGATATTTACTTAAATCCAACGACTGATTTCACTCTCTTCTTCAGTAGAACAGTTGTATACTTTCAAGAGTTGAGTGATCTTTCATATATTCTAGTCTCAACCCTCAGAAAATTTCCAAATTAAGGAATGGATATTATTCACATTATCTAAACAACAACAACAAATTGAGTTTAGCTATAGATATGTAGATATGGGAGGTTCCCAGGTAGCTCAGCTGGTAAAGTAAGGAAAAGGAATCCATCTGCAATGCAGGAGACCTCAGTTCAATTCCTGGGTTGGGAGTTGCCTTGGAGAAAGGATAGGTTACCCAGTCCAAGTATTCTTGGGCTTCCCTGGTGGCTCAGACAGTAAAGAATCTGCCTGCAATGCAGGAGACGTGGGTTCAATCCCTGGGTTGGAAAGATCTCCTGGAGAAGAGCATGGCAACCCACTCTAGTATTCTTGCCTGGAGAATCCCCATGGACAGAGGAGCCTGGCAGGCTACAATCCATGGGGTTGCAAAGAGTCAGTTATGACTGAGCGACTAAGCATAGCACAGCATATGTAGATATAGATATTGGGCAACTCATGCTGGCAAATAGAAGATACTTAATAACAGTTGGTCATTATAGTTGTTCAAGATAAGGAGTTTTGACCAACCCTTTGCTCTAGCATGGAGTCTGGTACAGGGTCAGTTCTAACAGGCAGCTGCATTAGGGGGACTTACGCTGTGTTATTTCCCACCAGAAGAAGGAATCACTTATTCTAGAGCTTGAGTAGGGTCACCACATATTGGGAACAAAAGGAAATGTCATGTAAATAATTTTTCATTCCAAATGTTTCAGTTCAGCTCAATCAGTTCAGTTGCTCAGTCGTGTCTGACTCTGTGACCCCATGAATTGCAGCATGCCAGGCCTCCCTGTCCATCACCAACTCCCTGAGTTCACTCAAACTCATGTCCACCGAGCCTTTGATGCCATCCAGCCATCTCATCCTCTGTCATCCCCTTCTCCTGCCCCCAGTCCCTCCAAGATTATCACATCTTAAATTATATCTTTCATGACCACATTTTGCTATATAATCAGCATTTTCTGGGTTCTCAGCCACTACATTTACCTTTGTGGTTTGGGTCTAACAAACAAATTGTAAATTATAGCAATTTCCACTGTAATAAAGTAGGCTTTAGGTTTGGTTTATTGGCTAAGGAACACTCTCTGTCTCTGTGTGTGCTCAGTCGCTTCAGTCGTGTCTGGCTCTTTGTGACCCTATGGACTGTAGCCCACAAGCCTCCTCTGTCGGTGGGATTTTCCCAGCAAGAATACTGGAGTGGGTTGCCATGCCCTCCTCCAGGGGGTCTTCCCAACCCAGGGATGGCACCCAGGTCTCCTGAAACTCCTGCATTGAAGGCAGATTCTTTATCATTGAGCCACAGGGAAAACTCCACACTCTATCTACCCAAACCAAAATGTTCCAGTGTGCCTGCCAGAAGTAGTGAGGAAGACAAGGAAGCAGCGCTTCTGTTACCTGAGTATGAGTTCACTTTAATACAAGGACATTATAAATGTGCTTTCTGACTTTTATGTTTATTTTTATGCGTCTGTCTGGCTGTGCCAGGCCTTAGCTGCAGCATACAGGATCTCCAGTCTTTATTGCGGCTTGTGGGATCTTTAGCTGCAGCAGGCGAGCATCTTAATTGCCGCATATGGGCCATCGTGGGCTTCCAGACTCAAAAGAAGGAGAAAGTAGAGTTACTATTTTATTGGATCACTGATGTTTCATTTACCCAGCATGTCTTATAGAAGTCACATGCCCTGCATGCTACGCTGCAGGAGAACTCGAGAATCTGTGGTTTGCAAGATACTCAAAAGGCAAGGCCTAAAGCACTGAGAATCACAGAACTCAGAGTCTATGCAGTAAATGGGTGCGTGTTCAAACAGTTGGGAGAGTTGCTCTGACTCTCTTGGTAGCTCAGCAGTAAAGCATCTACCTGCCAATGCAGTAGTCATGGGTTCAGTCCCTAGGTCAAGAAGATCCCCTGGCAAAGGAAATGGCAACCCACTTCAGTATTCTTGCCTGGGAAATCCCAGGGACAGAGGAGTCTGGTGGGCTGCAGTCCATGGGTTGAAAAGAGCTGGCATGACTTAACAACTAAACAACAAAACGTGAGCAGCTGAAAGCAAGAGATATCCTGCTCCCAAAGTCAATGCTCACCTATCTTCAGGACTGGGGGAAAGCCCTGACTAGTGCTCCTCATGTAGTATCCAGTATGACATCACTGAAATGATTCAGAAAGACTCACATGGGAAAAAACTCAGTGTGTTCAACACAGTTGATTTCACGAGAACAAGGCAAGGCCTGAGGATTTTTCTTTTCCTTCTTCACAGAGAAGAAAACAAGGATTTTCTGATTTGTGACTGTTTTGGTCTTGGCGGGTGTGATTGTGTGACATACTGTCAGATGTACGAAGCACTTTAAGACCCAATCAAAGTTATGTGTCTTTCCATATTTTACTGATCAGCAGATATCGTATGACATATCAAATCAAACTCTTATCATATATCATATTTGTATCACTTATTTAAGCACTTAGAAGTGCATCTCTATAAATATGTCTTTTGTGTCTTTGTTGTCGCTGTTCCTTCTGGATTGAGCTCAGAGCTTCTTAGGGCTCAAACAAGGTTGGGAGACATTTCTCTTAACAACCAGGTAAACACAGTCAGTTCTTCGTGTGCTTTCTGCAATGGTTTCAAGTTAAATCAGTTTCTTTAAGAAGTTTGGATTATTTTATTCCTTCTTATTTTCCCACACTAAATAGGGATAATTTCTCTTTCATTAATCCTCTTTTAGTGCTTTTTCACTGTTTCTTGGTAAAATAAAGCAGACAAATGCACTAACTTTGTGTTTAAAAAATTGAAATGCTGGTATCTAAGTCAGCTGTAGAGTTCAGAAATAAAATTTGAAAGGCTGAAAAACGGGTGATGAGAAGCCAGAATAGAAGAATTTAGGTCAATGAAGAGCGGTTTGGGAAAACAGATTTATACTCAATTTCTGTCTTGAATGTCAGAAGTTGTGCCATTTACAGCAAGCATTAAAAATAAAGGAAATAATATAATAGTCCCCAAAATTATGAGTTGAGAACAAAAGATAATACCGGCAAGGAGACATATAAGTTCCAGAAACACCATGTTAGTGTTCCTGATTTTGAGTTCCAGTAAACCACAATATCTCAGTTTTACTTCTAAAGACATAGCTAGTCTTTTCATTCCCAAATAAGGGTAACACTAAGAGGTATTTCATATATAACGTTTACCATTGCAACATTCTCTCACAATGCAATATGCTATCTAAATGTAAGGCTTTTTTCTGCATATGACATAGCTACTCAGAGGTATATACTGTTATAGGTAAAACTCCATGTAGTATCTGGAGGAGGGCATGGTAATTGACTCCAGTATTCTTGCCTAGAGGATCCCATGGACAGAGGAGCCTGGTGGGCTGCAGTCCACAGGTAGCGTAGAATCGGACATGACTGAAGTGACTTGGCACTCACACCATGTAGAATCACAGTAACCACACAACTACAGTATGTGTGCCCAGAAGAAAGTTACTAAATTTAATGTGAGAAATAAGAGACTAATTACTTCTTATGCACACACACACACATTCATTTGTATTTCAGTGTTCTTAAATTCATGCATATAAGTTGTATTTTATTTTTTAAAGTAATTCTACCAGGGAAACCAAAGAAATTTGGAGAAACTGTGATGTAGCTTGGAAGAACACTCAACTTAAAACACAAAAGCACAGAATTTAGAAAATGAGGACTTAGACTCAAATCTTATTTCTGAAGTGTATTAGCTACACGACCCAGGAATGATCATTTAACTTTCTGAACATCGGTGTTCCCATCCATAAAAAGGAAGCAGTATGTTGTGGTGTCATGCAAGCTACATTTATCACTGGGAAAGGCTGATCTCAGTGTTGTGTGGATAGACAAGCACTCAGTGTAAAAGAGTTCTGACATTCTTCCCCAGGTCTGGCACTCAGCAGGTATGCGGGGGACCTCCTGTGTGCAAGGACAGCACGAAACACTAGCAATTAAAGGGCGGGGATGCCACACAGCACAGTACGTATTCTGTTATCTGATGTGTGTATAAAGTATATGTACAAATATTCAGACACAAACCTACACATGTGCTAAACACCCTAAAATGGAGTTGCTAACTGTAGGTCATAGAGATGTTAAATCTCTTGGTTAAGAGATTATATGTTGCATAATCTCTTATCTAAAATATAAGGCATTTTATTTCCATATATTTTATGTAATATACATTTTTAAGGTTTTGGAACCCCACAAAGCATCATCTTTGTGATTCATTAAACACTTAACAGGACATTTTTGTCCCTGAGAAATCTGCAGCATGTTTGGGCTTATTTTATAACAGAAATTTCTGAGACGGCTCATTCTTCCTTCCTTCCTCTCACACACACAAAAAAGTCTTGGTTTCTCGTCTCCTCATCTCTAAGATTAAAATCATAAAAAATTCCTCTGGGGTCACTTGAGCGTGGAATATGTAGTCTGAAAAGGTGTATTCAAATGTTTGTTCTTCTCTTCATTGCTGTGATCATTGAGGGAATGACTTCATTGCTTGTAGGAGAAAGGAAGCAAACTATTTTTACAAATGTGATTAGTAGCTCCCCCATGGCTTCACTGTTACCTTCAAGCAGCATGTGGGATCTTTGTTGAATTATGGGGAATCTTTCTTAGGACGCCTGGACTCAGCAGCTGTAGCGAGTGGGCTTGGTTTCCCTGTGGCATGGAGGATCTTGGTTTCCCAGACCAAGTTTTGAACCTGAGTCCCCTGCATTGCAGAGCAGATTCTTAACCACTGGACTGCCAGGGAAGTCCTGGTACTTTCATTCTTGATTTATGTAGCAGGGGTGGCCTAGAACCTGAGGGCAGAGACGATGTACTTTAAGAAGAAGTTAGCACAATATTAATTAAGTACTACTGTTAAAAGCCAAATTTATTTGTATTTGCAAAATATAATAATTTCAGAACTAAAGTTAGTACAGATTTTCTGAAAGACAACTTTTAACAAATTACATACACACAAATACATATATACATAATCTTAAAATTCTGAAAAAACTGAACTTGGACCCAGTATTTTTACTTCCACGTAATTTTTAATTGTTTATACAATTTTGTAATTTTGGTTGTACAAAATTTTTACCACAGCATATTTACATAGTTTTCTAATTTATATTGTTCATGATATTCAAAAAGTAAAAATCACCTAAATTGATGGCTATCAATAGGATAATATTGGCACTTTAGAGTTGTTGTTCATTTGTGTGCCTAGCCTGTGCATTGCAAGAGGTTTAATATCCTTTATTAAGGAGGTGTTCTTTATCCATTAAATGTCAGAAATGTACCCACACTAATCCCTGGGACAACCTTTAGCACTCTGCCCAATAATACATATCTCTGTCTCCCCAGAGTAATAGTATTGTCTGTGTTTGGGAAGCTGCAGTCCAAGCATTTGCAAGATGGAACTGGTTAAATAAATATTGGTGTAGTATCCATTTGTGAAGCGCTGTGATATGTTTTATCATAGGACTTTCCCGGTGGCTCAGTCAGTAAAGAATCTGCCTGCAATATGGGAGACTGGGTTTGATAGCTGGGGTGGGAAGATCCCCTGGAGGAGGGCATGGCAATTCACTCCAGTATTCTTGCTTGGAGAATTTCCATGAACAGAGGAGCCTGGCAGGCTACAGTCTATGGGGTTGCAAAGAGTCAGACATGACTGAGTGACTAAGCACATGATATGTTTCAAATGATTATTGACTTGGAAATCTAGTTTGCATTATAATGTATGACATACATGCAAAAGAACATATATCCACATACAGAAACATATGGGATTATATTTAAATGCCTCAAAATCTTCAGTGACATACAGAGTCAATAGCGTTTATTTTTCTGATGTGTCAAGTGGTTTATGGTTGTTAGTCTGGGTGGTTTCTATCAATCAACAATATCCTGTGGCTTCCTTATCAAAGTCACAAGACATCTTTTTGAATTCTAGGAATCACATCCTAATTACAGGAAGGAAAAAAAGTGAAGAACTAAAGGGCCTCTTGATGAAAGTGAAAGAGGAGAATGAAAAAGTTGGCTTAAAACTCAACATTCAGAAAACAAAGATCATGCCATCTGGTCCCATCGCTTTATGGCAAATAGATGGGGAAACAATAGAAACAGTGACACATTTTATTTTGGGGGGCTCCAAAATCACTGCAGATGGTGATTGCAGCCATGAAATTAAAAGACGCTTACTCCTTGGAAGAAAAGCTATGATCAACCTATACAAAATATTAAAAATCAGAGACCTTACTTTGCCAACAAAGGCCCATCTAGTCAAGGCTATGGTTTTTCCAGTAGTCATGTATGGATGTGAGAGTTAAACCATAAAGAAAGCTGAGCGCTGAAGAATTGATGCTTTTGAACTGTGGTGTTGGAGAAGACTCTTGAGAGTCCCTAGGACTGTAAGGAGATCCAACCTGTCCATTCTAAAGGAAATCAGTCTTGAATATTAATTGGAAGGACTGATGCTTGAGCTCAAACTCCAATTCTTTGGCCACATGATGCGAAGAGCTGACTCATTGGAAAAGCCCCTGATGCTGGGAAAGATTGAAGGCAGAAGAAGGGGACGACAGAGGATGAGATGGTAGGATGGCATCACCAACTCGATGGACATGAGTTTGAGTGAACCCCAGGGGTTGGTGATGGGAAGCCTGGCGTGCTGCAGTCCATGGGGTTGCAGAGATTTGGACATGACTGAGTGACTGAACTGAACTGAAAGGGCAAAGTGTCAAGGGATTTGCCTTTGTTAAAATTCCACTGGTCAGAACTGGGTGATATGGCTACTCAGAGCCCTAAGTAAATCTCAGGAGGTAAATCCTTGTGAAGGACCTGAGGAAGCTCAAACAAAATCAATATGTATCAGAAGAAAAGGATCCTTAAAATCGGATAGTGTTAGTCACTCAGTCATGTCTGACTCTTTGTGACCCCATGGCCTGTGGCCTGTCAGATTCCTCTGTCCATGGGATTCTCTAGGCAAGAATACCAGAGCAGGTAACCATTCCTTTCTCCAGTGGATCTTCCTGACCCAGGGATTGAACCTGCATCTCCTGCATTGCAGGTAGATTCTTTACCATCTGAGCCACCAGGGAAGCCAAGTCAGATAAGCTACCATCATTTTTCCACTTATATAAGCAAATATGTTTCCTCTCACCATCAATCATCTTTTCTGTACTTTTCACATTTATTATTTATTATATCAGCATGCATTGTAGTTCCTCCTAACATCTATGCTACCTCTCTGTATTGAGTACACACAGAAAAGGTCTTTGATAAAAAGAAGTAATTTTACCTCATTGAAAGGAACCTGAATGCCAGCACAAGGAAAGATGGAAGAACATGGGGAGACCATGACTGCAAGAAAGGAAGCAGCCCAGTTTGAATAATGTAAGGAAACAAGTGGCATAGGGTAGGAGGGAGAATTAAGAAGACCAAGTAGGAAGTGTGGGAGCACTTCTTAAGCTAGGATAACTTGCTAATACAATATTGAAAAGCTTAAGAATGGAACGAGAAATTGGTAAGGTGCCATCAAGTCATTAGGCTTCCTTGGCAATCCATTTCAACAATCTGAGAACTTGACTCAAAAGCAGAGACTGAAAGAGCAGCGTTGTGAACGCTGATTATATTAGACTTTCTCTGAAATACATTTCCAAGTTTTAATCTAATTTTATTACCAAACTTTATTTCTAATTTTTCCCCTTCTCCTGGGGGGTTTCTTCATGAGTGGGACTTATGAAAATGTGAAGTGACAACATTCTGCTTTGAGTAGAATTTTGTAAGAGGAGAGAAACAGAGGCCTTTGATACTTTCCCATTTTTAAAAGCTTCTCAGGGGTATTTTTAGGCTTGGAAAGTGCAAGTCAGTGAATTTGTCTATTTTAAAGAAATGAAAAATGCATGTCTTTTTGTTCCATCAAAAGCTACAATGCACAAGAAGACTGAATGACAGAAAAATAAATGTAACCTTTTTTGTTAAGTTCATTGGCAAAAATCTTACTTATGCTCTTTATATTCTTATTCCTTGGTTTTCTCCACTAATGTGCAAGATGAAAAGTTAAAACTACATGAAACAAGGGAAAATTATGAGAAATGGAGATATAAAGTATAGTTTTCTTCATTAGAAGGCCCATTGGTAAAGGACTGCCTTTGGTTTCTTGCCCTCCTTTTTACTTACTGGAGCCACCATTGGCCATGTTTCTTCATAACTCACCCTCTTCAAAATAGCCATAGAACAATTATTCTAACAATCTGCCTTGGGGATTCCATGATAATTCATTTCAGTCTAATGTTGTTTCTCTTTCAAGTATATTTTTAGCCAGAAATTCTGTCTCATATATGTTATTTTTAATTCAAGATGACCTAAGACTGACCTCTCCTTCTTTATTCCTTTTAGGAGTCAAAATAGTATATTCGGTAATATATTAAGACTTTTTCAGTTGCAAGTGACAAAAAGCTCAACCTAAACTAGTTTGGGTAGAATCGCAGACAACATAGTTAGAACCCACCCTTACTCATCTTACCTCTATTTCTCTCTCTGTTGGCATAATCTTCACTCAGTCTCTCTTTTCATAACTCTAAAAGACTGGGAGCAGCTCCAAGCTCACATCCATCAGGATTCTGAGTCTGCTGGGAAAATAAAGGTACCATTCTCTTGATTAGCCATTGCTAATAGATTTCAAAATCATGGGCCAATTGATCAACTGGGGTTACATAACACTGGATCAGTCAGATGTACATTACATGTATATGTCTGGAAGAGGGTGAGGTTGGCCTTTCCCGAAACAATATGATTCAAGACTGAGAGTGGTAATAAAAGGAAATTTTAACTTCTGGTATAAGGAAGTGGATATATATGTTTGGGGAAGACAAACGACAATGCAGATGTACAGCAGGATTTTCCGAAAGCTCTTCTAGTTTCAAAGCAGTAAGGATGTGTCTCAGAGCTGTTTAAACCCAGATTGAGTTACAGAATCTTCTACTTCTGTCAGTGTCTATAGACCTTGAACCAGTGTCTACAGAATGACAAATCAGGAACTTGGCTACAAGTACAGAAAAAGAAAATACAGTGTTCCACGCTCTTACTCGGAAATTCTTCTGCCTAGTTTCCAAGCTGTCTGTAGTCCCACAGGTGCCAGAGCTGCCCGTTTCGGGCCTGAATGTAGGCATAGTTTATACTTAGGCAGTTGTCTCTCTATTGGAGAAGGAAATGGCAACCCACTCCAGCGTTCTTGCCTGGAGAATCCCAGGGATGGGGGAGCCTGGTGGGCTGCCGTCTCTGGGGTCGCACAGAGTCAGATACGACTGAAGCGACTTAGCAGCAGCAGGAGTTCTCTCTCTGCGTCAAAGTTCCTGTGTGCAGACTGAATTTGATTGGAGTAAACACTTAATGTTGGGTTTAGAAGACAATGTGTTTCTTCAGGAAATTGAAACATGGACTTCCACTGGGCACTAATGTCATGCTGTACTACATACAGGGAATTTAAGAAGCCAAAGTAACAGCAAGTTGTAGTGTTTTCTGATATTTCTACCTATTCTCTCATTAATTTTTCTTGTAAAACAAAAGCCATATTTGTTAAATTTTTTAAATGAAATCTGACTTGGGAACCAGGGCATCTTGGGTTTAGTAATGACTTGGACACTGGCTATCCAGACAACTTTGGTCAAGTTATCTTGAATGAGCCTCTTGTTTATCTTCACAACTACCACTTCAGAGTAAGTAATGAGATGTATTCCTTAAAAAGTGATGTGACTGTTCTAGGTTTTATCAGAACCTCTATCTTCCTCTTCAGTATAAACTGATTATAGTCTTTCACCAAAACTTGTATTTCTTCTCATCATATGATTCTAACCATCAAACTTAATGCTTCTCTAGAAGAAAAAAGCCTAAAAATATGAAGCTTAAAAATATTACTCCAATTTGTAGGTTTCTCTTTCTGGTTACAGTGCTCCTTTTTCTTTCAATAAACCTTCTTTCATTCTTTCCTCTCATATAAAGGACTCCAGCTTCCAACAGCTTCCAACATGTGGCAACTGACATGGGCCAGTTGAAAGCTAATAGCTTATAATCCTGAATCTTTGCCCAGATGAATCAGAGAAGCCCACACAATTTGTTTTTGTCTTGGAAAAGCCTCTGGAAATGAAATTAACACAAGTTCAAAAGAGAAATTCCTTTTTAAAAGTCTTAGCATAGAAAAATTTGAGGGGTGTAAGATTCAAACCAAGTAATTTGCTTTGACCAGAAGAACAAGATGGAAATGACTAAGGCGGCTACCAGTGCATGGGAAGGAACGTCTGAAACACTCGATCACTCCAAGTTCAGAAAACATACTTCCAGCAGAGTTGTGCTACTAAGAAACACACTTTTCACACTTGAAAATGGACAGAGTTGGAGGACACACACTTGACAATTTCAAAACCTATGGTAAAGTGACGTGTTAAGTGTATGGTGAAGTGTAATCAAGACAGTGTGGTACTAAGATAAGGATGGATATATGGATCAATGGACCAGATTGGTGAATGTAGAAATAAACCCTGACATTTAGTATCAACTAATTTTCAACAATGGTACCATGAAAACTAATTAGAATAATTTTTTCAACAAATTTCAACTGTATATCCACATACAAAGGAATGGAGTTGGATGTCTTTCTTATATTATGTGCAAAAATTCATTGAAAATGGATCATAGACCTAAACACAAGGGCTAAGAAATGAAACAAAACAAAAACAAACAAAAACCACAAAAAATTAAAAACCTCTTAAAATAAAATATAGAAATAAATTTTGTAACCTTGGTTTTGGCTTGGGCAATATTTTCTATAAACCAAAAGCACAAGTAATGGAAAAAAAAATAGATAATCTGGACTTCATCTAAACTAAAATATCTTGTGCTGCAAAAGAGAAAGTGGAAAGATGAACCCAGAGAATGGGAAAATATTGAAAAGTCACATAACTGTATGGGATTGGTATTTAAGGTGTATTAGTACTCTTATATCTTAATAATTTAGATACATAACCCAATTAAAATTTTGTCAAAGGACCGGAGTAGTCATTTCTTCAAAGAAGATACAGATGGTTAATAAGCAGATGAAAAGATGCTTACATTGTTGGTCATCAGGGAAAAGCAAATTAAAATACAAGTAAGATACCACTTCATAGCTACTAAGAAAGTTACAATAAGAAAAAAAAAGTGGTAATGTTAGAGATGATGTGGAGAAACTGAAACTCTCATACATTGCTGGTAGGAATGTGAAGTGGTGGAACTGCTCTGGAAAACAATGGGCATTTCCCTCCAAAGCCAAACATGGAGGTACCATTTGTCCAACAATTTCATTCCTAGGTATATATCAAGTGAAATGAAAGCACAAAGTGAGTGGGACTTGCTCACTTGTGTCTGACTCTTCTTGACCCCATGGACTATAGTCTGCCAGAATTCCTCCATGGAATTCTCCAGGCGAGATTACTGTAGTGGGTAGCCATTGCCTTCTCCAAGGTATCTTCCCAACCCAGGAGTTGAGCCCAGGTCTCCCGCATTGCAGGCAGATTCTTTATCCTCTGAGAACCAGGGAACATATCCATATGAAGTGTGTACGTGAATTGCTCATAGTAGCATTGTTAATAGTAGCCAAAACACAAAAATCCCAAATGTCCAGAACCTGATGAATGATTAAATAAAATGGAATACACACACAATGAAATATTATTTGGCTATACAAAAGATTAAAGGTCTGCTACATGCTACAACATGAAAGAAACTTGAAAACAGAATGCTAAGAAAAAAATTGTCAGGCACAAAAGACCATACATGGTATGACTGAATTTATATGAAATATTGACAAATGCCACCTATAGAGATAGAAAGTAGATAAGCTGTTCTCTTGGGCTGGGAATGGAGGAAAAGATGGTGTGTGATTACTAATGGGTTTCTTTAGGAATAGGGCTTCTTTCTGGTCTAACAAATCTTTTGTAAGTCATATCTTGGTAATGGTTACACAACTCTCTGAAATGCTAAAGCTTCTGAATTTTTCAACTATAATGGCTGAAATACATGTATGCTGTTGTTCAGTCACTAAGTCATGTACGACTCTTTGCCACCTCATGGACTGCAGCACACCAGTTCCCTGTACCTCACTATTGCCCAGAGTTTGCTCAAATTCATGTCCATAGGGTCAGTGTTGCTATCTAACCATCTCATCCTCTGCCACCCCTCTTCTCCTTTTGCCTTCAATCTTTCCCAACATCAGAGGCTTTTCCAATGAATCAGCTCTTCACATCGGGTGGCCAAGGTATTGGAGCTTCACCTTCAGCATCAGTCCTTCCAATGAATATTCAGGGTTGATTTCTTTTAGGACTGACTGGTTTAATCTCCTTGCGGTCCAAGGGTCTCCCAAGACTCTACTCCAGCACCATAATTCTTGGCGCTCAGCTTTCTTTACGGTCCAATTCTCACAACAGTACACGGGTACTGGAAAAAACACAGCTTTGACTATATGGACAAAGTGATGTCTCTGTTTTTATAATACACTTTTTAAGTTTGTCATAGCTTTCCTTTCAAAGAGCAAACGTCTTTTAATTTCATGTCTCAGTCACCATTCACAGTGATTTTGGAGCCCAAGAAAATAAAATCTGTCACTGCTTCCAATTTTTCCCCTATTTGCCATCAAGTGATGGGACTGGATTCCATTACCTTAGTTTTTATAATGCTGAGTTACAAGCCAGCTTTTTCACTCTCCTCTTTTGCACTCATAAAGAGCCTCTTTAGTTCATCTTCACTTTCTCCTATTAGAGTGGTGTCATCTGTATATCTGAAGAAGAATAAGTGAAGTCACTCAGTTGTATCTGACTCTTTGCAACCCCATGGACTGTAGCCCACCAGGCTCCTCCGTGTAATTTTCCAGGCAAGAGTACTGGTGTAGGTTGCCATTTCCTTCTCCAGGGCATCTTCCCGACCCAGGGATTGAACCTGTGTCTCCCACATTGCAGGCAGACACTTTACTGTCTGAGCCACCAGGGAAGACCCTCTACATATCTGAGGTTGTTGATATTTCTCCCAGCAGTCTTGATTCCAACTTGTGATTCATCCAACCTGACACTTATAGTTAAGCAGGCTAACAATATACAACCTTGTTAGACTATTTCCCAATTTTGAACCAGTCTGTTGTTCCGTGTATGGTTCTAACTGCTGCTTCTTGACCTGCATACAGGTTTCTCAGGAGGTAGATAAGGTGGTCTAGTATTCCCACCTCTTTAAGAGTTTTTCACAGTTTGTTATGATCTACACAGTCAAAGGCTTTAGTAGATGTTTTTCTGGAATTCCCTTTCTTCCTCTTTGATCCAGAAGACGTTGGCAACTTGGTCTCTGGTTCCTCTGCCTTTTCTAAACCCACATTATACATCTGAAACTGAGAACTTTCAGAGTTCTCAGTTCATGTACTATTGAAGCCTAGCTTGAAGGATTTTGAGCAAAACCTTGCTAGCATGTGAGATGAGTGCAATTGTACTGTAGACGGAACATTGTTTTTGGCAGTGACCTTGTTTGGGATTGAAATGAAAACTGACCTTTACCAGTCCTGTGGCCATTAATGAGTTTTCCAAATTTGCTGGCATACTGAGTGCAGAACTTTTAGGACTTGAAAAAGCTCAGCTGGAATTTCATCACCTCCACTAGCTTTGTTCATAGTAATATTTCCTAAAGCCCACTTGACATCACACTCCAGGATACCCATCTCTAGGTGAAAGACCATACCATCGTGATTATCTGAGTCATTAAAACCTTTTTTGTATATTTCTTCTGTGTATTCTTGCCACCTCTTCTTAATGTCTTTTGCTTCTATTAGATCCTTACCACTCTGTCCTTTATTTTACCCATCCTTGCACGAAACGTTCCCATGATTCTCCAGATTTCTTGAAGAGATATCTAGTGTTTCTCATTCTATTGTTTTCCTCTATTTCTTTGCATTGTTCATTTTAAAAGGCCTTCTTATCTCTTTGCCTTGCTCTGGAACTCTACATTCAGTTGGGTATATCTTTCCCTTTCTCTCTTGCCTTTCACTTCCCTTCTTTCCTCATCTTTTGTAAAGCCTCTTTAGACAACCACTTTGCCTCCTTGTATTTCCTTTTCTTTGGGATAGTTTTGGTCACTGCCTCCTGTACAATGTTAGGAACTTCCATCCATAGTTCTTCAGGCAATCTGTCTATCAGATCTAGTCCCTTGAATCTATTTGTCACTTCCACTGTATAATCATAAGGGATTTGATTTAGGTCATAGCTGAATGGTCTAATGGTTTTACCTACTTTCTTCAACTTAAGCCTGAAATTTGCAATAAGGAGCTGATCAGAGCCATAGTCAGCTCCTACTGTTGTTTTTGTTGACTGTATAGAGCTTCCCCATCTTTGACTACAAAGAATACAGTCAATCTGATTTTGGTATTGACCTCTGGTGATGTTCATGTGTAGAGCTATCTTGGGTTGTTGGAAAACTGTTTGCTAGGACCAGCATTTTCTCTTGACAAAACTCTGTAATGTACTCTGAAAGTATAATGTGCAAATTATATCTCAATAAAACTATTTTTTAAAAAATAATAAGTTGAAAATGCTTAAGTCAACCATGAACACACAGGGAGAAGCAGACATAAGATCCATTTAAAGTGAAGTAACATTTTCAAATGTTTGAGAAATATACTTTTGGACACTTGAAAAGTTGTCAGTGACCATCCATAATAAGTCATTAGTTTTACATCTGTAGATGGAAAATTTGTTTTTACTGTTTGTGTTATAAATTTAATGCTATGCATTTAAAGCAGAAAGGACTAGTCATTCTACCTTGATCATTCCCACTTCTCAAGTCTGTTGAATACTATGGGACTCAAAATGTACGCATCTACAGTGTAACTACCTAAGTAATAGATAGATTATAGATAAATATATGGATAGAGTAAACGAAGGGAGTGCTTATAAAATCATCTCTAAAGTACTACCATTGAAATAGCTTTGAATTCTGATTCTATTAATGAGTGGTGTTTAGAATATTCAAAGGGGGATACCTTCATAGTCTTATAGATTCATTTTCATTAGTATAGAAATACAAGGCCTTATGTAAAAATTTGTGAGAAAAAAATAGAATCCGAGCATCCATCTAACCAGCAAGTTTAAACAATCTTGTCTAAGAGAATAGTCTTTCTCCAGAACAAGTCAGGCATTAATTTTGGCTGCAAATACATTTTTCAGGTCTGAATTTTGCCAAGTGGCATGAGGCCAGGTGTAAGAATATTTACTTTTCTTTTACTGTGTTGAAAACTTGTCAAATCCAGAATTAGAGGAATACATACAGCTGGTGGAAAAATAGTTCAGTACCTCAATACATGTGCAGCTCCTACAATTTTTTGAGGCACATTAATAACCTAGAAACTGTCGAGACCCTGGTGATGTTGACAGAGATATCGTTTTTTTCCTGCCAAATCCGTGCTCATAGGTTTTCTAGTGTAGAAGTCCATATGCTATAAATATAAATAACATCCCAGCTCCCCTTCAACTTAACATTAATGGAAAACAGGAGAGGGTACATTTGACAATCCATGAACCACTATTTCAAAATGGAGGTAGCAGACAGATCATATGAGACACAAAATGCAGAGCTTTTAATACTCTGAGCCAGAAGAGATCAAACTGACAATATACAAAGTAGAGTCCAGGGCTGCAAACCGCCTATAGTTCAAACAAACCAATGAATATTTCAGAGAATGTTTCTCGCTAAACTGTGGGAAAGCAACTGGCATCATAATGGGCCTTTTGCTTTAATCCCCCTCCCATAACCATGAACTCTCAGGCCTGATGTTAACCAGACACGTGCGCACACAAACACACACACACACACACATGCACACATACATACACACACTCATACCATCTGTCCTAAGTTTTTCCAGAGATGAAGAAATGAATGGTGAAGCTCTTTCCCTGAATTAAATTCCTAAATATAATAGATCTTTTATTAGAGTCTTTTACCTGCAGGTTTTGGAGCCAAAAGAACGGCAAGGATCACAGAATTAGCTTCTTACCCTAGGATTAAACAGATCATGAGGGTGGTTCTACCAGCAGAGGGCAGAGGCATACCACACACAAAATATGGCCTGGGACAAGCTTCCACGCTTGCCCTTACAACCTGTACTTAATAAAGACCTGGGCAGGAGGGCAAAATAGCTGGGCTTAGAGAAGATTTATTTCGACTGCATAAGCAAGAAAGTTATATCGTTACCCGAGAAAACTCCATCCAGGGAATTCACAGCAGGGCAAAATGTGCCAGTGATCAAAGGCTACAGTGAAGCTCTAAATCACTGCTAAATGTTCCAGAGTCCACGTACCTGGTGCTGCCAGCCTCCATCCACACAGTGAAATCCTTACAGACGGGCCTAAGACATACTACAATTTCAACAACAGCGGGAAAAAAAAAAAAGAGCAACTTGGTGATTTCAGATTTGGAGAAGCGGATAATTTTTAAATAAATCTGAATCAAAAAACTGTGGACTTTGTCCAGACAAAATTAAGAAATATGAGTTGTTGTTACCAGCTTTTCTACTAAATAGCTGTGTGACTCTGAGTAGGTCTTTTAACCTCTCTGACAGTCAGCTCAAAAGTTTCAAAATAGAATTGGATTGTGTAATTCTGAAGGCACCTCCAACTCTGATATCTATGTATCAGATATCAGATATCTATGATGGGGAGTCCCTATCAGCGTTCTTCTCAGTATGTCTGGAGAAGAAACTAAATCCAAAGAGGCTATGATTTTACAGTAGATTTTGCACTGTGTCAGCCCAGTGATCCAATGAGGAATACTGAAGCTGACTCATTGCTATACGATTCTTGCCTGTCCTATCCTTGGGCATTCTTTTTTATTATTCCCTTGTTAATTTCGTTTGCGTACATCTTTTCTAATGGAAGGTTAGAGCCTTTGGAGGACATGACCTACATGTAATTCATCCGCGTAGCAGCCTCAATAATTCTTGTGGAACTGGCACCATGATACTTTGTAATACTAAATCTCAGAGACTGCAGCACAGCTAAGTGGCTCTATGACAAATGTTGCTAAGCCAAATGGAACATCTGAGAAAGACATGGCAGGGCAGTGGGGATGGCAGCTGTACACACAGCTCCAGCTGAAATTTTCCAAGCGCTTTTGGGGAAGTGGAAAGAGAATAAAGTGACAACATTTGCTAATAAAATGCCCTGTGGGCACATTCTGTATATCCAAGCTGCCATGCCTGGAAAGGAGCAGAGTACATAAAGAGAGAAACCCCCACCAGTCACCCTTTCAAGCCTCATTGATTTTTATGCACAAAATAATGATGTATATGAACATGATAAACTGATGGAGCCAGGAAGTCAGGAAGGGAATAATCACAAGCCAGTATGGGGGTTGTAATTAGTACTGGACTTTTAAAAACAGAACCAAGGTTCTATCCAAGTACATGCTTTTCCTATTACGAACATGTGGGCACCAATATGCTTTCCAAATAAAACAATCATTTTGAATGGCTTCAAGGACAGTAACAGTAAGACGGACTTAGCACTGAGAGGAGGTGTTGGAAATGGACTGTATGTTGATATCTTTCCAAAATTCATATGTTGAATTCCTAAGACCAGGGATGTCACCGAGATGGTGACATTTGAGACCCCCGAATTTTCCTCCTTCCATAGATGCATCCCATATACAGCTACATGCAGTTCGAGTCCCTCTTAGAGAGATCCAGAGCGACTCCTGGACAGTAGGTACAAGAGAGCACCCACATCAAAATAGTGAGACACATGGTTGCCAGAACACCCATCCTGTTTACGGCAGGGTTTTGCCAACATCATAGAGTCAGAGGAGAGCTCCAGTTCTCAGCTTTTCCCTGAGGAGTCAAACGTTTGGACCACATATACAGGCCCCCAGCACTTAAAGCTGCCACCAGAGATACAGGACCTCAAATCACCCAGCTGTGAGAGGCCAGATAGAGCTCGTGTCCATGATTCTCACAGGATGGTAGCAAACCAAAAAAACAATTACTGAATGCACAGGTGAACATTCCCCACAAATAACACCCCTACCTCCAGCCTCTACCTCCCCCTCGCCCGCACCCCCCTACTGGCTGGACACAGAAGGAGCAGACAAAAGTGCTCATTTTCTGGTTTTTGGCAATAGTTTTCATCCTTTGCCAGCTGCTTCTCCAGGGTCTAGCTTCTAATTAGCAAGCATCTGGATGCCGACAGGATCATCCAGGTAGCCTGAAAGAGCTGATGGCACTTCTCCCTTCTCCCTCTGGATGTCTCCAGCAGTAAAACCAAGTTTCCAGCGCCTCTCTGGAAACACATCTAACACCCCAGTTGCTGCAGATGCACCTGAGGGACTGACTCCCAAACCACACAGCTCTGGGAGCCCGTGGGGCTTGGCCTTCATAGCTCCCCCAGGGCCACCCATGCAGAAAAGGTGGGAGTGCACATGCACTCCCAGGGTCTATTCCCTCGGATTCAGAACAGGATGAGAAGCTAAAATCCTGAGCTACCACCCTGGATAGGGGCTCGGATGCATAGATACCTAATGTCCTGACTTTCCCAGATGCTGCACGAAGATCAGGCTTCCCATGAGCCTGCACTGGGGAGCTGAAGATACAGACAATATCTTTTAGCAGTTTAAGCAGGTACGTGGGCATTTCCCCACCATAAGGACACTGACAGGTTTTGGACACCCTCAACTTCTAGAAGCCACTAAGTACGAAGAAGGTGGCTGTACAACCACAAAAGTCTCAGAGGCAGCCAGCCGAGAATACACCATCCACCAAAGTTGTTCAACGGAATTGAAGGAGAGAGAAAGAATTTCCTAGACAAGCAAAAACGGAGTTTATCACCACTAGACTTGACTCACAAGCCACATTAAAAGACCATTGAAAAGAGAAATTAACAAAGCAGCCCCATTACAAAGCATAAGGTAATTGTATGGAATTCACTTAACCAAAGAATTGAAAGATATATACATTGAAAATTGCAAAACATTGATAAAAAGGATGGAAGAAAATATAAATAAATGGAACGTTAATATATAAATGGAAATATAAGTAAATGGTGGTTGGAGGAAATGGGAGAAGTTGGGAAAATGGAGGACTTTCAACCTGAAGATGAATGAAGTCTTAGTATCTATGCGGGTAGTCTAAGGGTTAAATCATCATGCTGTATGCTTTAAATATATTATAATTTTTTGTCAATTAAGCTTCAATAAAACTGGGAAGAAACAGAAATCCTGATTCCAATATTACAGTATTAGGAGGTGGGGTCTTTGGAACGTGGTTAGATTCTGAGTGAAATGAGTGTGTCTTAAAGGATCCTAGGGGGCGCTCTCACCCTCCGCAGTCATGGGAGAGACAGCAGGAAGATGGCTGTATTTGAAACAAGAAATGGACTCTCAGAAGACAGTCTGCCGGTTCTGTGATTTTGGACCTCCAGCTCTCAGAACTGTGGGGATTTTTTGTTTCTTATTGTCACTCAGTCTATGGTACTTTGTTACAGCAGCCCAAGTTAAGAATTAGCCACCCTTAAAGAGGTGAGATCATGGCATCTGGTCCCATTACTTCTTGGGGAATAGATGGGGAAACAGTGGAAACAGTGTCAGACTTTATTTTTCTGGGCTCCAAAATCACTGCAGATGGTGACTGCAGCCATGAAATTAAAAGACGCTTACTCCTTGGAAGGAAAGTTATGACCAACCTAAATAGCATATTCAAAAGTGGAGATGTTACTTTGCCAACAAAGGTCTGTCTAGTCAAGGCTATGGTTTTTCCAGTAGTCAGTATGGATGTGAGAGTTGGACTGTGAAGAAAGCTGAGCCCTGAAGAATGGATGCTTTTGAACTATGGTGTTGGAGAAGACTCTTGAGAGTCCCTTGGAGTGCAAGGAGGTCCAACCAGTCCATCCTAAAGGAGATTAGTCCTGGGTGTTCTTTGGAAGGACTGATGCTAAAGCTCAAACTCCAGTACTTTGGCCACCTCATGCGAAGAGTTGACTCATTGGAAAAGACTCTGATGCTGGGAGGGATTGGGGGCAGGAGGAGAAGGGGACCACAGAGGATGAGATGGCTGGATGGCATCACTGACTCGATGGACATGAGTTTGAGTGAACTCCGGGAGTTGATGATGGACAGGGAGGCCTGGAGTGCTGCGAATCATGGGGTTGCAAAGTCGGACATGACTAAGCGACTGAACTGAACTGAACTGAAAGAGGTGAGACTGTAGTAAACCATCAGTTTTTTATTCCACTTCCCACAATTGCGCACTGGTGTTTAACATGCTGCTTACTTATGTAGTAAATGCCTTAGGCACAGAAAGCATTCCGTGGAGAGTCTTGGTTTACGAACCAAAAAGGACCTTTATTTTGTGCATTAGAATATTGACTACTAAAACCACTAACTTGAGCCAGGTTATCCAA
>NW_011494868.1:2018443-2027662 GCF_000754665.1 Bison bison bison | reverse complement strand
AAGTTAGTGTCAGAGTTTAGATCTTAGTCTTCTGACCTCAAATCTAGGCTGTTGGTCCCTAGATGGCAAATATGTTGCATTTCTGGGAATGAACAGTATGAAAAATTAAAATAAAACAGATTTAATGTACTTACTTTATAAACTTTGCTTTCAAAAGAAAAACATGGCCTTTTGTTTTAAATGCAATAAAAAGTCCTTAAAAGCTTTTGCACAGCAAAGAAAACCATCAACAAAACAAAAAGACAACCTACAGAATGGGAGAAAATATTTATAAAAGATGTGACTGACAAGGGATTAATTTACAAAATATATAAACAGCTCATATAGCTCAATATTTTTAAAAAAAAGCCAATAAAAATTGGCTAAATAGATCTAAATAATTTCTGCAAAGAAGACAACCAACAGGCACATGACAAAATGCTCAATATTGCCAAATATTAGGGAAATGCAAATTAAAACTACAGTGAGGTATCACCTCACTCCAAATCGAATGACCATTATCAAAAAATTTACAAACAATAAATACTAGAGAGGGTGTGGAGAAAAAGGAGCACTCCTACAGTGCTGATGAGAATGTAAGTCAGTACAGCCACCATGGAAAAAAGTATGGAGGTCCCTTAAAAATCTAAAACTAGAGTTACCTGTGATCCAGCAATTCCATTCCTGGGCACAATCACAAAAATGACAAAAACTAAATAAAAAAGGTACATGCACCCAAGTTCACTGCAGCACTATTCACAATAGTTAAGACATGAAAGCTACCTAAATGCTCATCAGCAGAGGAATGGCTAAAGATTTGGCGTATATGTGTGTGTGTATATATATATACACACACACACACACACACAATGAAATGTCATTCAGCCATAAGGAGTGAAACAATGCCATTAGTTGCCATATGGATGGACCTAGAGATTATCATAGTGACAAAAGTAAGCCAATGACAAATATCATATTATCATGTTCTTTAGTAGCTCATTTCAGTTCAGTTCAGTTGCTCAGTCATGTCCAACTCTTTGCGGACCCATGAATCGCAGCCCGCCAGGCCTCCCTGTCCATCACCAACTCCCGGAGTTCACTCAGACTCATGTCCATCGAGTCGGTGATGCCATCCAGCCATCTCATTCTCTGTCGTCCCCTTCTTCTCCTGCCCCCAATCCCTCCCAGTGTCAGGGTCTTTTTCAGTGAATCAACTCTTCGCATGAGGTGGCCAAAGTATTGGAGTTTCAGCTTCAACATCAGTCCTTCCAATGAACACCCAGGACTGATCTCCTTCAGAATGGACTGGTTGGATCTCCTTTCAGTCCAAGGGACTCTCAAGAGTATTCTCCAACACCAAAGTCTTCTCCAAAATCAAAAGCATCAATGCTTTGGCACTCAGCTTTCTTCACAGTCCAACTCTCACATCCATACATGACTACTGGAAAAACCACAGGCTTGACTAGACAGACCTTTGTTGGCAAAGTAATGTCTCTGCTTTTTAATATGCTGTCTAGGTTGGTCATAACCTTCCTTTCAAGGAGTAAGCATCTTTTATTTTCATGGCTGCAATCACCATCCGCAGTGATTTTGGAGCCCCCCAAAATAAAGTCTGACACTGTTTCCATTGTTTCCCCATCTATTTCCCATGAAGTGATGGGAGCAGATGCCATGATCTTAGTTTTCTGAATGTTGAGCTTTAAGACAACTTTTTCACTCTCCTCTTTCACTTTCCTCAAGAAGCTTTTTAGTTCCTCTTCACTTTCTGCCATAAGGGTGGTGTCATCTGCATATCTGAGATTATTGATATTTCTCCCGGCAATCTTGATTCCAGCTTGTGCTCCTTCCAGCCCAGCATTTCTCATGATGTACTCTGCATAGAAGTTAAATAAGCAGAGTGACAATATACAGCCTTGACGTACTCCTTTTCCTATTTGGAAAAGTCTGTTGTTCCCTGTCCAGTTCTAACTGTTGCTTCCTGACTTGCATATAGGTTTCTCAAGAGGCAGATCAGGTGGTCTGGTATTCCCATCTCTTTCAGAATTTTCCACAGCTTATTTTGATCCACACAGTCAAAGGCTTTGCTCAGTCATATGCAAATCTTTTGTGACGCCAAGGACTATAGCCCATCAGGTTCCTCTGTCCATGGAATTTTCCAGGTGAGAATACTACAGTGAGTTGTCATTATCTCTTCCAGGGGATTACCCTGACACAGGGGATCAAACCCATGTCTTGATGTCTCTCACCTTGCATGTGAATTCTTCACTGCTGAGCCAACAGGGAAGCCCATAATATTATCATATTATCACTTATATATGGAACCTAAAATAAAAAAGAAACAAATTCAGTTATTTACAAAACGGGAATAGACCCACAGACTTAGAAAACAAATATGGTTACCAAAGGGGAAAGGAGGGAAGAGACAAGTTAGGAGGTTGAGATTAACATATACACAGTTGTTGTTCAGTTGCTCAGTCATGTCCAACTTTTTGCAACCCTGTGGACTACAGCATGCCAGACTTCCCTGTCCTTCACCTGTCCTTCTCCTGGCGTTTGCTCAAACTCATGTCCATTGAGGCAGTGATGCCATCCAAGCATCTCATCCTTTGAGTCCCCTTTTCTCCCTGCCTCCAATCTTTCCCAGCATCAAAGTCTTTTTCAATGAATGGGCTTAATCGTATCATATAGCCAACGTATTGGAGTTTAAGCTTAAGCAACAGACCTTCCAATGAATATTTAGGATTGATTTTCTTTAGGATTGATTGGTTTGATCTCCATGCAGTCCAAGGGACTCTCAAGAGTCTTATCCAACACCACAGTTCAAAAGCATCAATTCTTCACTGCTCAGCCTTCTTTATGGTCCAACTCTCACATCCATACATGACTACTGGAAAAACCAGAGTTTTGACTAGACGGACCTTGGATGATAAAATAATGTCTCTGCTTTTTAATACACTATCTAGGTTTGTCATAACTTTTATTCCAAGGATCAAGCATCTTTTCATTTCATACAGCCACCATCGACAGTGATTTTGGAGCCCAGGAAAATAAAGTCTGTCACTGTTTCCATTATTTCCCCATTTATTTGCCATGAAGTGATGAGACTGGATGCCATGATCTTAGTTTTTCTAATGTTGAGTTTTAAGCCAGGTTTTTCACTCTTTCACTTTCATCAAGAGGCTCTTTAGTTCATTTTCACTTTCTACGATAAGGGTGGTGTCACCTGCATATCTGAGATTATTGATATTTCTCCTGGCAATCTTGATTCTGGTTTGTGCTTCATCCAGCCCAGGATTTCTCATGATGTACTCTGCATATACGTTAAATAAGCAGGGTGACAGTATACATGATGTACTCCTTTCCTGATTTGGAACCAGTCCATTGTTCCATGTCTGGTTCTAACTCTTTCTTCTTGATCTGCATACAGGTTTCTCATGAGGCAGGTGAGGTGTTCTGTATTTTTCCACAGTTTGCTGTGATCCACACAGTCAAATGCTTTAGCACAGTCAATGAAGCAGAAGTAGAGGTTTTCTTCCTGGAATGATCTTACTTTTGCTATGATCCAACGGATGTTGGCAATTTGACTTCTGGTTCCTGTCTTCTTAAAATTTTGCTTGTACATCTGGAAGTTCTTAATTCACATGCTATGGAAACCTGGTTTGGAGTATTTTGAGCATGACCTTGCTAACCTGTGAAATGAGTGCAATTGTGTGGTAGTTTGAACATTCTTTGGCATTGCCCTTCTTTGGGATTGAAATGAAAACTGAAGTTTTCCATTCCTGTGGCCACTGCTGAATTTTCCAAATGTGCTAGCATATTGAGTGCAGCACTTTCATAACATCATCTTTTAGGATTTGAAATAACTCATTTGGAATTCCAGCACCTCCACCAGCTTTGCTCATAGTGATGCTTCCTAAGGCCCACCTGACTTCACATTCCAGCATGTCTGGCTCTAGGTGAGTGAACACACCTTCGTGATTATCTGGGTCATGAAGGTCTTTTTGCATCATTCTTCTGTGTATTCTTGCCACCTCTTCTTAATATCTTCTGCTTCTGTTAGGTCCATACCATTTCTGTCCTTTATTGTGTCCATCTTTCCATGAAATGTTCCCTTGGTATCTCTAATTTTCTTGAAGAGATCTCTAGTCTTTCCCATTCTATTGTTTTCCTTTATTTCTTTGCGTTGTTCACTGAGGAAGGCTTTCTTATCCCTCCTTGCTGTTCCTGGGAACTCTGCATTCAGATGGGCATATCTTTCCTTTCCTCCTTTGCCTTTAGCTCCTCTTCTTTTCTCAGTTG
The DNA here is from genome assembly GCF_000754665.1 of Bison bison bison. NCBI lineage: Eukaryota > Metazoa > Chordata > Mammalia > Artiodactyla > Bovidae > Bison > Bison bison. Next base: position 2,023,384 of record NW_011494868.1, on the reverse strand, counting down.
TTTGTGAGACCTTCTCAGACAACCATTTTGCCTTTTTGCATTTTGTTATCTTGGGGATGGTTTTGACCACTGCCTATTATACACTCCATCCATAATTCTTCAGGCACTCAGTCTGTCAGATCTAAACCCTTGCATCTATTTGTCACTTCCACTGTGTAATCTAGGAGTTTGGGATTAACATATACCCTGTACTATATATAAAACTTATAACCAACAAGGACCTACTGTATAGCACAGGGAACTATACTCAGTATTTTGTAATAACCTATAAAAGAAAACAATCTGAAAAAAAATATAGTGTATAATATATATTGCATATAATACATTATATTGCATATAATACAATATATGTATATATAGCATATAATATATATAATATATATTGCGTATAATACATGTACAACATATATTGCCTATAATATATATTGCATAAATGAATCACTGTGGTGTACACTTGAAACTACTACCTTGTAAATTAACTATACTTCAATTAATTTTTTTATGGAATCCATTACAAATTCAGCATCATTTTTCCAGATTATCCTCAAAAGGAATTTTAACATTTTAAAGCTCCTATACTTTCCTCCCGTTTTTTTTATTGGAGAGGAATTATAGAGAATGACCAGCAGTACAGATTCTGTGAGTTAGATTACCATTTGTCTGTTCAGTGACCTTGGGCCATTTATTAACATCTCTGTGCCTTGTTTCCTAAGCTGTAAAATTGTGACAGTAATATTACTTCACAGGGTTGTTGTGAAGATTAATCTATATGTCTTATAACAGTACCAGGCACATAAAGTATTATCATATAAAGAAATATTTTGCATATGTATGTTTAAGAAGGTGTTACCCTCAGTTTGCAGGTTGACTTAGTTTCTGAAGGGCTCTTAAAAATGCTATCACTGCAGTCATCATGGTTAATCACCAGATAGTTCATTTCAGGCCATTTCTTTAACTGGATTATATATGTCTGCAAAAACATCTGAACTACTCTGAGGCAGATAAATTCAGTCTATCATAAGAGCATACTAAATTTCCTCTCCAACTCAGGACCTGCCTAAACATTTACCTTAGATGATATAAGTGAAGGAGAATGATACAGGCCCTGAAGCATATGGCTTGACAGGGCAGAGAAGGGTGGGTCTTTGTGGAGGTATGGATACTTTTTCACACTCTAATTATACTAGAGTTTAGGCGTGTTCTCAACCTACTCTGCAAATGTCAGAATGCCCTTCTACCACCTCCCTTTCCCATTATTCCTCAGTGCCTGGTGGAGACCTGAATGTTGGGGGCAGAAATATAAGGAAGTGGAGGTGACCTGAGCCTGTTAAGGGGGAAAAATCATAAAGAGATTATTTGGGTTGGTGGGATAAAAAGTAGAAAAAGAAATGTATGGGTATCTGGTCCAGTCCTTCCTTCTTTGGGGGTGGTGATGGCAATGGAACTTTCTAGACATACAGCATCCAGAAGAGACTTGATGGAGACGCTCGGTAGGGCTGCACTGCCATGTGGTAAAGAGGGGTCTGTACTTTGCTCACTCTTCAGAACTACCCAGTCCATACATCTCTCTCTCCCTCTCCTGCCCTCTCTCTCTTTATTTATCTCTCCTTTTCCCTCTTATATTCTGCTGCCATGAACAGGAAAACAAAATTTCCAAGTAAACTGAGGAGGCATGAAGTAAAAACAAACAAAATCTGGCCCCATGCTGTCTCTGGTCATAACTACCTTTGCTCTCTCTGGCAACTCTGAACTCTCTCTACCCCAGCAACTCTGCCACACACACAAGTTCTCAGGGTACTCCTAGATCAAAGAGTCTAGGTTTCCTTCCTGTTCTGACATTCAGTGACTTTTATGGCCTTTATTGACATTTTGCTCTATCCACTGTGAATTGCCAGTGGAGAATACCTGGGTAGTTGCAGAAGACTATAAAGGAAAAAATGAAGATAAAACTGGGTAGAATGTTTAAAAACTCAATCACAACATGTTGGGGATTGACTCGATGGCAAATTTATAAAGTCCTTCTACTGGGAAAGTTAAACAAAGTCATATTTATTTGGGGTAAAGTGTTAATGCCAATTATAATGCAAATCAATTGTGGAGGTAAGAGAAAATTTGTATTCACCATGTCAATCCAAATAGGAAAAATGTTTTGCACCACTATCCATAAGTGTATATGTGTGTCTAAGCATTTACCTCCTGTGTGTGCATATGTGTATTTTATATGTATTTGTGATATACTAAATCACTATAAATTATATATATAATAAATATATATCAAATACTTTCTTTTTTGTTAACTTGAGAAACCCAGTAGTAAAATGGACAAACAGCTTTTTCAAGCACTTCAAAAAAGAGGAAATAAAGATGCTCCATAAACATATAAAGGGTTCCCAATTTTATTGCAACCAAGAGAATACCTAATAATAAAATCACAAAGAGATACAGTTTCATACCTATCATATTGGCAAAACTGCAAAGTCTAACACTTCAAGTGTTATTTAGCATGCAGAGCAAAGGGGCTGAACCCAGTGTTGGTGGAATACACAGAATAAGAATTTTCATAAGCTGCAAATAATGTGTCAGTTGTTTAACCTACTTCAGATTTAGTTCAGTTGACAGTACCTGTACTCTATGATGCTACACATTCACCTCAGGGAATATACATGTGAGTATCTTATATATGATCCATGCATAAGTATGCTCATAGCAAAGATACTCATGTCTGTTTGTAATAGCCCATCTGAAGCTACATGGCCCCTAAGACAAGCCCTATTTTTCTTGTTTTTCTCTCTTTATGCCATATTGGTCAAAAGTGCACTGTCTGGCTCTTTAAAGAAGAAAGTTTGCTGACCCTGGGCAAAGATTAATGGAAAGAATGAGGGACCCTGTATCCTCAGCAGCAGACAGAATACTACAGTTGAGTAGCAAGGAAGGGAATATAATAGTGCCTACTTCACAGATTCCCTGGAGGTTTCTGCACAAAGACGAGACTCTCGCTTTAGCAGCATTTATCAGGACTGTGTCACACAGGCTTAGAAGAACATGAGCAGTTCTGATGTCAGGGCAGCCCTCTCTTCCAGGCTTTAACAAAGGCTGCTGCTGCTGCTGCTGCTAAGTCGCTTCAGTCGTGTCCGACATGTGCGACCCCATAGACGGCAGCCCACCAGGCTCCCCCGTGCCTGGGATTCTCCAGGCAAGAACACTGGAGTGGGTTGCCATTTCCTTCTCCAATGCATGAAAGTGAAAAGTGAAAATGAAGTCACTCAGTCGTGTCCGACTCTTCGCGACCCCATGGACTGCAGCCTACCAGGCTCCTACGTCCATGTGATTTTCCAGGCAAGAGTACTGGAGTGGGTGCCATCGCCTTCTCCCTTAACAAAGGCTGGATCCACCTGAAAATTTGTGTCTGCCTTGCGCCCAGCTAATGGAAAACAAGTGATCAAATTAACTCCATCGTGTCTTTGGCAAGTCCTGACTGTGATCTTTCAAGGAGGACTCTGTTTTCCTTGTCTTTGCTCTGCAGCAGAAATACTCATACTTTTGTTACGTGTATTATTCCATCTTTGAAAGGGATCAGAAAGCAAAACATATAGAACAATAGACCGATCTTTCAAAAAAATAGTAGTTCATTCTCAGTCACAGAAATTGGAGTAATTCTTGCAAGTAGTACGGATCATAAAATTTCTGCATTAACTGAACTTAGGAAATATTTATTGAGTTCCTACTACATACAATAGATTACTCATTTAGCATCCAGTTTAGGCCGTTAAGGGAGAAGGCAATGGCACCCCACTCCAGTACTTTTGCCTGGAAAATCTCATGGATGGAGGAGCCTGGTGGGCTGCAGTCCATGGGATCGCTGAGGGTCGGACACAACTGAGCAACTTCACTTTCACTTTTCACTTTCATGCACTGGAGAAGGAAATGGCAACCCACTCCAGTGTTCTTACCTAGAGAATCCCAGGGACGGGGGAGCCTGGTGGGCTGCTGTCTATGGGGTCGCACAGAGTCGGACACGACTGAGTGACTTAGCTTAGGCAGTTAAGTTCAATTGTATTCTAATGTAATTATTTACTAGATTAAAGGAAGTAACCTCCACTTAAAATAAATAAATTTATATTTAAAAAAGTAATTATAAATATTGTAAGAAAAGGGAGAATACATGTGGACTTCCACTCTGTTTTGCACATCCCACTTGATACCTTGCACACATGTTTTGCAGTCTTATATTTTTTCAGAATCTTCTGATAAGTATCGATTTATTTATTCATGTATTTGATATGGAAACATCTTTGAATAAAAAGCAGGGGAGCGACCAGGTGTCTTATTATATTTGCAAGGTTGTTTCCATAAAAATATATTCTTAAGTCAAATTTTTATATGGTTTGGACTCCCCCAGCAGTCTAGTGGTTAAGATTCCACCTTCCAGTGCAAGGGATGTGGAATTGATCCTGACTGAGGAAATAAAATCCCACATGCCAGGCCATGTGGTCAAAAACAAATTGTATGGTTTAATATGATTATTTGTCAAACTTTTATAAAGAAAATATTTTATAATGCATGCTTAATACCATAAGTAAATAAACAAACACACTAATCTTCTTTAAGCATGGGGCTTCCCAGGTGGCTCAGTGGTAAAGAATCCACCTGCCAACATAGGAGGCACAGGAGACGAAGGTTTGGTCCCTGGGTCAGGAAGATACCCTGGAGAAGGAAATGGTAACCCACTCCAGTATTTTTGCCTGGAGAATCCCATGTACAGAGGAGCCTGGCAGGTTACAGTTCATAAGTTTGCAAAGAATCAGACATGACTGAAGTGACTCAGCACACACGCAGTCCGTAACACTGAGATTCACTCTTCATTAGTCCATGCACTTGCTGGTTAACTCAATAAGCATCTATCACCTGCCTCCAAATTAGGGGGTGTGTGCTAGCATTGCT
>NW_011494868.1:2017501-2018343 GCF_000754665.1 Bison bison bison | reverse complement strand
CAGATAGACGGCAGCCCACCAGGCTCCCCCGTGCCTGGGATTCTCCAGGCAAGAACACTGGAGTGGGTTGCCATTTCCTTCTCCAATGCATGAAAGTGAAAAGTGAAAATGATGTCACTCTTCGTGTCCGACTCTTCGCGACCCCATGGACTGCAGCCTACCAGGCTCCTACGTCCATGTGATTTTCCAGGCAAGAGTACTGGAGTGGGTGCCATCGCCTTCTCCCTTAACAAAGGCTGGATCCACCTGAAAATTTGTGTCTGCCTTGCGCCCAGCTAATGGAAAACAAGTGATCAAATTAACTCCATCGTGTCTTTGGCAAGTCCTGACTGTGATCTTTCAAGGAGGACTCTGTTTTCCTTGTCTTTGCTCTGCAGCAGAAATACTCATACTTTTGTTACGTGTATTATTCCATCTTTGAAAGGGATCAGAAAGCAAAACATATAGAACAATAGAACTGCCTTATGATCCAGCAACCCCACTGCTGGGCATACACACTGAGGAAACCAAAAGGGAAAGAGACACGTGTACCCCAATGTTCATCGCAGCACTGTTTATAATAGCCAGGACATGGAAGCAACCTAGATGTCCATCAGCAGATGAATGGATAAGAAAGCTGTGGTACATATACACAATGGAGTATTACTCAGCCATTAAAAAGAATACATTTGAATCAGTTCTAATGAGGTGGATGAAACTGGAGCCTATTATACAGAGTGAAGTAAGCCAGAAGGAAAAACACCAATACAGTATACTAACGCATATATATGGAATTTAGAAAGATGGTAACGATAACCCTATATACGAGACAGCAAAAGAGACACTGACGTATAGAACAGTCT
>NW_011494868.1:2016819-2017401 GCF_000754665.1 Bison bison bison | reverse complement strand
GACAACAGAGGATGAGATGGCTGGATGGCATCACTGACTCGATGGATGTGAGTCTGAGTGAACTCTGGGAGTTGGTGATGGACAGGTAGGCCTGGAGTGCTGCGATTCATGGGGTTGCAAAGAGTCGGATATGACTGAGCGACTGAACTTAACTGAACTGAAATGAGAGGCATCAGAAGAATGGGGACTTGAAAGAGGGGCATTCTTCAGTTCAGTCCAATACAGTCCCTCAGTCCTGTCTGACTCCTTGTGACCCCATGAACTGCAGCACGCTAGGCCTCCTTATCCATCACCAACTCCCGGAGTTTACCCAAACCCATGTGTTGGTGATGCCATCCAACCATCTCATCCTCTGTCATTCCCTTCTCCTCATGCCCCCAATCCCTCCCAGCATCAGGGTCTTTTCAAGTGAGTCAGCTCTTCATATCAGGTGGCCAAAGTATTGGAGTTTCAGCTTCAACATCAGTCCTTCCAATTAACACCGAGGACTGATCTTTAGGAGCGACTGGTTGGATCTCCTTGCAGTCCAAGGGACTCTCAAGAGTCTTCTCCAACACCACAGTTCAAAAGCAGAAGTTCTTC
>NW_011494868.1:2016340-2016719 GCF_000754665.1 Bison bison bison | reverse complement strand
AACATAAAAAATACTTAGATGCTGAGTTTAGGAAAATGTAAAATCATTTCTATACCACCGTTAGATTTAATTGGTATACCTAGTAATTTAATGCTTTTGTTTACTCATTACTCTTTCTTCCTTTGAATTTTACAAAAAAAAATTGTGAGTCATATACAGAAAGCACAGTGAGTTGCAGATGACAGGAGGGAGGTACAATTTGGAAATGACAATTGTTACCAACTTTGAAGGGCAGATACCAACTAAGACATTTAGACTTGGTTGGAAAATAGATGGGGAAACAGTGGAAACAGCGTCAGACTTTATTTTTTTGGGCTCCAAAATCACTGTGGATGGTGACTGCAGCCATGAAATTAAAGGATGCTTACTACTTGGAAGG
>NW_011494868.1:1999936-2016240 GCF_000754665.1 Bison bison bison | reverse complement strand
TTCAAAAGCATAAGTTCTTCAGCACTCAGCTTTCTTTATAGTCCAACTCTCACATCCATACGCGACTACTGGAAAAACCATAGCCTTGACTAGACAGACCTTTGTATGCAAAGTAATGTCTCTGCTTTTTAATATGCTGTCTAGGTTGGTTATAACTTTCCTTCCAAGGAGTAAGTGTCTTTTAGTTTCATAGCTGCAATCACCATCCGCAGTGATTTTGGAGCCCAGAAAAATAAAGTCAGCACTCTTTCACTGTTTCCCCATCTATTTGCCATAAAGTGATGGGAGCAGATGCCATGATCTTAGTTTTCTGAATGTTGAGCTTAAGCCCAACTTTTTCACTCTCCTCTTTCACTTTCAAGAGGCCCTTTAGTTCTTCTTCACTTTCTGCCATAAAGGTGGTGTCATCTGCATATCTGAGGTGATTGATATTTCTCCCGGCAATCTTGATTCCAGCTTGTGCTTCCTCCAGCCCAGCATTTCTCATGATGTACTCTTCATGTAAGTTAAATAAGCAAGGTGACAATATACAGCCTTGACATACTCCTTTTCCTATTTAGAACCAGTCTATTGTTTCATGTCCAGTTCTAACTGTTGCTTCCTGACCTGCATACAGGTTTCTCAAGAGGGAGTATTCTTGTTGATACATATATTTCTAGTTACACTTCTGTCTCCAGCCCACTGTCAAACCTACTTAAATGTGGAAGTACATTAGCTCTCTGGAGAGGAAGAAAATACACTTTGAAAATAGTGTTTTGCACTTTGTAAAAAATCACTTTATTAACTTGTGTTTTGCACTTTGTATTGAATAACTTTATTAATTTAATATTTTAAGGGATATATTTTGTTCTGTCATGGTAACAAAAAAACTTAATATAAACAATTTATAAGAAAAAGTTATATAGAAAAATATAAACACTCAAGTTTAGGCCCCATAATTATCCATAAACATTTGTAATATTTTCTAAAGACCCTTTTTTTCCACTAGAGACATACCCTTGATAATCTCAGAGAGTCTCATAGAATTTCAAAAGGTTATCTATGGATATGACTGCTTTTCTCTTATTCGTTATGCTATGGTAATTTTACCATCCAATGAAATATTCTTTGAAAATATGCTTCTTAGTGTTTGGATAATATTACACTCTATATGTGTCAGAATTTATGTATATCAGCAAAAAGCCCATTATAAGCTAAACCTCAGAACACTTTTGAAACATTAAATAAGTGTGCAAAACACTCACCAGTTCAAAAATAGTTAATCCGTTCTGAAATACTCTAATTGCCTCAAATATTTTCATCATTAAATAGGGAAAGAAGGGGAGAGGACATGGGTGTACCATGGCTGATTCTTGTTGATGTATGACCGAAAACCACAAAATTCTGTAAAGCAATTATCCTTCAATTATACAATTAAAAAGATTAAATAAAAATATGGAGAAAAGAATGGGATCTTTGAACACTGCTTTTCTATTGTAGAAACACCAGTTTAGCAGACCTGTTAATGTAAATTGTTCCTTTTAGGTTCACTATTTTTCTAAAACACTTGAACGTTCTGTGCTACTGGGGCTATACTCTGGTTATAGATTATTCAGACTCTTTTGTCTGATCCTCATATTGTTTTGGTTTAGGGACATATAACTTAAGAATATGTGTAGCCCTAAGTTTATAAAATATTCAAATCTATGATCTTATGAACTTTACTACTCTTTGGCTTTATTGGTTATTAACACTTTGGAATCTCTAGCATCCATTTCTCCTTCCTCTTCATAATGACACTTCAGTTTTTGTACTGAATTTCTTCTCCTTATACTCAACTAATATGATTAGAGGAAAGTTGATCCTAGCTCCAGGGGTGCTAAAAAGTCTTATTCTTGTGACCCCACTGACTGGCTGATTCAAGTACTAGATTCATTTGGGTATGATGACACCTGTGTAGATGTTTTCTGAAAGCTTTGGGAAAAGAGCTTCTTTCTTCTTCTCCTGAGCTACCTGAAAAGGTGCTTTTCAATGTTGGATACTGCCGGTTGGATTTAGCTACCAATGCCAGTTGAGGATTCCTACCATGAAATTAAAAGACACTCACTCCTTGGGAGGAAAGTTATGACCAACCTAGACAGTATATTAAAAAGCAGAGACATTACTTTGCCAACAAAGGTCCGTCTAGTCAAGGCTATGGTTTTTCCAGTGGTCATGTATGGATGTGAGAGTTAGACTATAAAGAAAGCTGAGTGCCCAAGAATTGATGCTTTTGAAATGTGGTATTGGAGAAGACTCCCGAGAGTCCCTTGGACTGCAAGGAGATCCAACCAGTCCATTCTGAAGGAGATCAGCCCTGGGATTTCTTTGGAAGGAAAGATGCTAAAGCTGAAACTCCAGTACTTTGGCCACCTCATGCGAAGAGTTGACTCATTGGAAAAGACTCTGATGCTGGGAGGGATTGGGGGCATGAGGAGAAGGGAATGACAGAGGATGAGATGGTTGGATGGCATCATAGACTCAATGGATATGAGTTTGGGTAAACTCTGGGAGTTGGTGATGGACAGGGAGGCCTGGTGTGCTGTAGTTTATGGGGTCGCAAAGAGTTGGACACACCTGAGCGACTGAACTGAACTGAACCATGTAGAAGACTTCAGAGATCATAATAATGCCAATCTCCAGATACGGGACCCCACAGACCTCAACCCACTGTCTGTTCTGTGGGTTTTGAGTTACCAAGGAGGGCTTAAGTCAGAGACATGGGTTGGAATAATGCTTTACTCATCAAGGGAAGAAAAGATTCAGCAAGCTCAGTGTCTATAGGAAGTGTTGGTCTCTCAGGGCTGGTGAGTTCTTCCTGAAACCCCAATGAGGGTGATGGCATGTACCATGCCTATCCTACTGCAGAGATCTTATTTCTTTCTCACAAGCGATGAGGGGGCAACTAAACTGATGGGGAAGGCAGGTGTCATATGATCCACACGCTTTAGCAATGCAAGGAAGCTCACCGTTTACCCAGAACAGGGTAAAGGTTTGTCTTAAGGAAGAAAATCTGAGGCCGATGAACAGGTTGTCACCTAGCTCCCCTACTGGAGAGTATCTCAGACACAAAGCATTTGATGGGCAAACTCAGAAAGAGGTGGTAGGCTTGTGATGGCTGCCTCTCAAACATATATGATTGAATAAATAGAGAGTTCAGGAGTGAAGTATGTTTAGAAACTCACTTGCTACATATTTGACCCTATATTTTCCTATTATGCTACTACCAAAGTAATTATGGTTTTTATCACAACTATGCTGGGCTAAGACAGCAAAAGTTTACTGAGAAAGAGACCAAAACAAAGAAGAAGCATGAATAGGGGAGAGGGGAGAGAGAGAGACTAAAATAATGTCCTCTTCCTATTTGACTGCTGAATGAAGTCCTGCCTGTGGACTTTTCAAGACTAAGAGCTAAAAAACTCCTTTGCTTTAAGCCAGTTTGTTTAAGCCAGTATGAGTTGGTCATTTTAACTACTTGCAAATTTAATATCCCAAATAACACAGATATTTAATTGGCAAGATGAGGCTGAAAAAAACCTGTGACATCAGTAGAAGTGACCTGCCCAAGTTGACAAAACTAGAAAGCATTAGAGACAGGAGCTAAAGTAAGAATTTTGAAATCTGAATCCAAAGCTATATTAACGTTCTCTCTTAGCTGATTGCTTGGCTCGGCACATCTAGAGTTAAAATCGGCTATTACTCTCAGAAGTTGTTTGTTTTGCAAATACTTCTGCAAATGTTCGTGAGCTGTTTGTCCATTGAGTGTCTAAACAACTAAGCTAAAGATTATGCTTCTCGGCCCACTGGGAGTAGTTGAATGCAACAACCAGATAAGGCTGATTTTCTCCTATTTCTTTGTAGGAGAGGGGATGGGATTTGGTGACTTAGCAGGTTGTTGCTTCCAACTTCAATAGCTGAAGTCTTAGACCTGATAATGACCCCTCATGAGTCCTATAATCTTAGCCTCTGCATGATCAACTTTTGCTAAAGTGAGCCAGGTTTCAGAGGGCAGGATGGGCATTTCACAGAGGCCCTTCCTTCTTAGAAAGCAGTCATTTGCCTCACTTTTACTCTGCAGGTAGCAGCCATGAGCCTCCAATTCAAAGGCAGAGGGGACCTTCTTATCAGACAGATTCTCTCAGACCACACTGCCGCTCTCCCTGTACCCCTGCCAAATTCTTCTAGGCAGGGGCTGGAGAGAGGCCTAAGAGGGCAAAGATGTGTTTTTTGTTGCTGGCTGTAATTGCTTTCACTTAGAATTCAGCTAAAGTAAAGCCACCTATTATTGTCTGCTGCTTCTGAGGATTGGCTGAGAGAGATGGATAGATAGTCCAGGCTTCAGCAAAGGAGGTTTTTAAGTCAGGAAGTGTGGATGTTTCTCCCCAAGCCACACCACGGCAGCTCCAGGTGGACTGGGGTTCATCTTGGGTTTTGGTCCAGCCTGAGGCTTTTTAGCAGTGAAGACTGATTCCCAATATCAGACTCTTCTACTACTGTACTTAATGGTTTTTTGAATCTTATATTTTTATTGCCAGTTCAAGTTGTTTTTATAGGTTTTTATTGATTGATTCACTCATTTTTTAAATTTTATTTATTTTTGGTTGCACTGGGTCTTCATTGCTGAGTGCAGGTTTTCTCTGCAGTTGTGGTGAGCAGGGGTCACTGTTTGTTGTGGTGTTCAGGCTTCTTGGTGCAGGAGCTTCCCTTGTGGCCAAGCACAGGCTCTAGGGGTGTGGGCTTCAATAGTTGCAACATGGGGGCTCAGGAGTTGTGGCTCGTGGGCCGCATTGCCCCCGGGCATGTGGAATCTTCCAAGACTAGGGATTGAACCCATATGCTCTACATCGACAGGTGGATTTTTATCCACTGTACCAGCAGGGAAGTCCAGTTCACTCATGTTTAAACTCCTTTTTATTTTGTGGAATCTACTCTAACATGTTTGGCCTTCTCAGGTGACTCAGTGGTCAAGAATCCACCTGCCAATTCAGGAGATGCAGGGAACACGGGTTTGATCCAGGGGTCGGGAAGATCCCCTGGAAGAGAAAATGGCAACCCACTTCAGTATTCTTGCCTGGGAAATCTCATGGACAGGGGAGTCTGGTGGGCTACAGTCGGCGGGTAGCAAAGAGTCAGGCATGACCGAGCATACATGGAAGGAAGGACATTTTATCCTGAAAATGCTCAAATATACAGAAAACTTGGAAGAATTTACCATGAACACTCAAATAGATGCTCTCTAAATTCAACAATTCATATTTGCTATATTTTTATTTTCATGTAGCCAGCCATTTACCTACCTTCCTATTCATTCATCAGTCTTCTTTTTTAGAGCATTCAAATTAATTTTCAGCCTTCAGTACTCTGCAGGTCTAAACACATCATCGATATTTAGAGTTTACTTTTCCTTTTTTCTTGATATAACATTTACATACAATAAAATGTGCAAGTTGTGTGTCAATGAATTTTAACATACATATGTATAAACCAATTCTCTCTTGAGACCCATAAAGTTCCTTCATATCTTTTTCCAGCAATTGCCATCTCCATGCCCTCAGATAAAATTTTTACATTGTTTTGCTTCAATGTAAAAGTGGTCTTGCCTATTCTAGAATTTTGTTTAAATGGTTATCATACAGCAGATGTTCCTTCTTTAAGGCTTATTTTACTCAGCGTAATATTTGAGATTTATTTTTTTTCCCTGTGGATCAGTAATTCCTTCCTTTTCATTGTTGAGTAATATGTTTTATTAAATGAATATATTTTAATGTGTTTATTATTGTCTTGATGGATATCTACTCTATTTCTAGACTTAGGTTATTATTAATAAAGCTCCTATGAATATTCTTGTACAACTATTTTGTGGACATATATTTCCTTTTTGGGGAGAACAAGTAAGTACATAGAGGTGAAATTGTTGGATTACAGGGTCAGCATATATGTAATTTTATAAGAAACTGCCAAACCCTTTCCCAAAATGGTTATACCATTTTATACTCCCATCAAGAAGAGAACATTCTGTCAACATTTGGTGTTGTAATTCTTTTAAAATTTTAGCCTTCTAGTGGGTAATTAGTGGGTACCTCATTGTGGTTTTAACTTGTATTTTCCAAATGATGAATAACATTGAGCACTTATTTCTGGGCTTGTTGGCCATTTATTTTCTTCCTTGTCTGTTTTTACATTTTGCCCATTTTCATTTATCTCTTGATTAGCAAATATTTATTGATTGTCTATCATGACACTATTACAACCTAAAGAAAGGGTGAATTAGTTTATGTTCTCCGAGAAACAGAAACAGATTACATATGCATATAGAAAGATTTATTATCAAGGATTGGGTCATATAATTAGAGAGGCAGAGAGGTCCCATGACCTCTCATCTGCAAATTGGAAGCCCAGAAAAGCTAGTGGTGTAGGTACAGTCCAAATTCAAAGGTCTGAGAAACAGAAGAGCCAATGGTGTAAGTTTTAATTCAAATCTGGAGTCCTGAGAACTAGTGGGTTGATGGTATAAGTCCTGGTTCAAGTCCAAAGGCCCAAAGACCAGAAGCACCATTGTCCAAGTGCAAGAAAAGAGGGATGTCTCATTTCAAACAGAGAGGGAAAATTCACCTTTTCTCCTATTTGGAGAGTTCATCTATTTGGACTTTCAGTGGATTGACAGGCTAATTCACATTGGTGGGATCAATCTTCTTTACTATGTAGATTCAAATGCTAATCTTTTATAGAAACATCCTTACAGATACACACGGAAGTAATATTTTACCAGCTATCTGGTTATCTTTGAGTCGGTCAAGTTGACACATAGAATTAATCATCACAAGTGTTAAACAAATGAACAAATTGGCATTATCCTTGCTCTCAGAGAGCAGATGAGCAGGTTGCATAGTCAGAAAATTAAATAAAAAAATCACAGTTGAGTGATTACCAGGAGTGCATGCATCAGTGGAGCAGTTAACTTTATCTTGTTGGCAGGAAGTGGGGAGAGCATTGGAATAGTCTGTCATTGAACACGATAGGGTAGTAAGATTTGCCTATTATTGATGGACAATGTGTTCATTTTCTAGGGTGGCTATAACAAATCACCACAGATTGGGTGGCTTAAAACTGCATGAATTTATTGTCACACAGTTCTAAAGGCTAGAATTCCCAAATCAAGAGATCTTCAGGGTCACATTCCCTAGAAAGGCTCTAGGGAAATATCTTTTCTTGCCTATTCTTAGCATCAGGTGGTTACCAGCAACACTCAGAGGTCCTTGATTTGTAGACACATCATTTTTATCTCTGTCTCTTTGAACCTGTATGCAGATCTCTCTCTCTTTCTCTTATAACCATACCAGTCATTGGACTAAGTGCACAGTCTAATCCAGGCTGACCTCATCTTCACTACATCTGCAAAGATTCTATTTTCAAATAAGGTCACATTCACAGATACCATGGGTTTGAAGGTATCTTTTTAGGGGACATAGTTGAACTCACAACAGAGAGTAATGAAAGAGTTAATTAATGGTAACTAGGGAGAATCCTGAACTAAACATGTGGGTATATCAAATACTCTCCCAAGTACTGCTTCTGTCAAGTTCTGAAGAATTCAGTAATTCATTACACCTCAATAGATCTCATATGCCTCATTTGAAGAAAAAAAAAAAGTATTGACGTTAGATTTGATCATTTTTTAAGTTTATTTCCCAATCTCAATCACAAAACACTGTCTTATTTTGCTCTTACACTCCGTCAGCTCCTACTCTCTCCTATTTACAGTGTGTGTATGCCCCTTCTGTATGGTCCCACAGCACTCTCAGTATATCACTATCATAGCGTCTAACAGTGTCTTACAATTACTAAAATGTAACATGCAAACTTTCTTTTGCAAGAAAAGCACTGATGTTATTTTATTCTCGTTCATCGATGTTGCCTTTCATTTTTGATCAGTTTCATTGCCTCTCTCATTTTGTGTACAGGAAATATATTCTAGATTACTGAATTCAGTAAAGGTACTTTGTTCACCCTGCTTCTCTTTGTTTCACATCTATTAGTTATCTTCCTGCGCCAATTTTAACCCCCTGAGGTTAGTATTCTGACTGTTCAAGTGAAGAGAATATCTAATCTAAACAGTCAAGTCTCATCATACTTTGTTCTATTTTGACAAGTGTGGTTTAGCTTTTATTTATTAAAAAAATGCCTCCCAGTAACCTGTAAATGTACAGTAATACATTGTGTGAAAATAACAGCATCTGAATAATATGAGCCAATGCAATTTCCTGAAAATAATCTGGTGTGCATGTTGGTCAGGAAGATGAATACGGTTTGCATAAATATGCAAAATTACATTGCATATTTAAATGTCATGCAAATACCACCCTACTGTATTCCTGAGAGAAATAAAGAAAATAATTAGAAATTGAGGTAAGTGCTGAAGAGGAAATAAACAAAGGGCTAAAGTAGAAATTAAGGATGCGTGGAATACTTAGAGCAAGTGATCAGGAAAGATCTTGCTGAAGAGGAGACATTAAATCCAAGACAAGAAAGATGAGTAGCATCTGGCTATGTGCAAAATTCATGTGGGAGGTGTGTTTATGTTTGTATTGAAAGAGTATCCAAAAGCGTGGGGACATGGCATGCAAAGACATGGTGTCAGGACAGAGCTTGGCATAGTAATACTGTGGTTGGACTAATTTAGTAGAAAATAAATTGTACAAAATAAGGGTTTTTGCTAAGTAAGGGCCAACTCTGCAGGGTGTTTTTTTTTTTTTTTTCTGTTCTGCAATAATTTAAATATTTTTTTCTTAGTGTTCTGAGAAGCCACTGAAGGATTCTCATATGAGACAGGATCTGATTTGATTTTCTAGAGAAATGATAGTGGATTGAGTTGGATATAAGGGACATATGGAGATTGTTGGGATAGCTGAATTGAAAGATGATTTATAACACAAAATGGTGCAAATTAAGAAATTGAATATATGAGTATATTCTAAAAATGGAAATATAAATGATGCTGTAGATAGGAGGATTGTTTGGAAATTTGTAAGAAATACTTGAACTCCAAAATTTCTTTCCTCATTAGTAATTAGGTGTCCTTCACCATCACAGAACATTCTAGTGAATTGTTATCTAAAGAGGTTGGTGACAAGAGATTCTCAACTCAGGGACCCAGATAAAGAGGAGGAAACCGTATTCACAGGAGGAGATAATGTGAGGGTCTGCAAACAAAGAAGTGATAGCCCTTCTACTCAGTTCCAAGGACGTTGTAGCAAGACTTATACTGAAAGAGGCTGAAACATTCCAAGTAACCCAATAACTGCAAGATAAAGAACAGTCAGATGCTAACAACTGGAGGTTCAAAAAGAGTCTAACTAGATAATCCTCACAGATCCAGTACTTGTGTCTTCCTAAGAAATCTTTATTGCATCACTTTCAAATGTGACAGATGTCAAATGACTGTCAAATACTTGAGGAAAATCTCAAATGTTAAATACTAGGAGTGAAGTAGAAATTATGTCAAAAGCTGTAAAATATGTATACAGACATAAGTAAAATTATACATTCATTAAACTGTGTCAGGTTGCTATAGAAAATGTAAATATTCAGAGAGGAAAAACAGTCTTTGCAAAAGAAAAATAAAACAGCATATATAAAAAATAAAATAGAAAAGCAGGGCCTGGAGTACAATTTAACTGGAGATATGGAAGGATAGAAATAAAAACATGAAAATTTGAAAAAAAAATGATCAACTGTCTTAGTCCAGAGACTCAACATCTGAAATATAGTTTGTATCTGAACAAATTAAAAGAAACAAAAACGAGATAATTATTAAACAATTGAAGCAAACCTCCTACAATTGAAGTTCATGATGTTCCAAACTGAGAGGATTGATTAATAGGGTGACCAACTGTCATGGTTTTTCAGGGATCAGGGGGTTTTCAGAATGTGGGACCTTTGATTTTAAAATCATAACAATTCCAGGCATGGTAGGAAGAATTGATCACCATACTCATAAAATGTCAGCCTAATGACTAAAAAGACCTGTCTGAAACACATATCATCATGACACCCATGAGATAGAACAATGGTCTTATATAAAGTCAGAAAAAGCAAAAGGCTTGACTATAAATGTGATAGATCCAGAAAAGCATCAACCTGCTCTAGCCCACTGGAAATTAGAAGATAATGGTGCAAGGCTAACAAAATCAGAGGATAAACATTTTCCAACCCAGGATTCTATACCTAGAGATACTGTCATTACACATGATCTCAAAAATTTTCCCTCAGATACGCCTTTTCCCAGAAGTCTCCTGGAGGAGATACTCCACTAAAATAAAGAAGTAAGATAAGAAATTAATAGTACGGCATCTGGAAAACTAAAGATCTCACATATAGAAAAAGGAAAAAGAATCTTCAGGGTGATGGCAAAGAGATATCCCAAGAAGACATCCTTTCAGCAGCCATAATGGAAAATGAAGACCTCCAGAAAGGAGAGCACTAGGAAAAAGAGTGTTTAAATTAATGAGAGAAAAATTTACTTATGACAGTATGTAAAGGATAAATCTAAAGAGAACAATCACAAATAAAAAGAAAGATTTTTTACAAAAAAATTTTTACAGATTATTTTTTTTGAAAAGAGTAAACAAATACTGCATGAGAAAAGTCGCTCAGTCATGTCTGACTCTTTGCGACCCCATGGACTGTAGCTGGCTAGGCTCCTCCGTCCATGGGATTTTCCAGACAAGAATACTGGAGTGGATTGCCATTTCCTTCTCCAGGGGATCTTCCCGATCCAGGGATAGAACACGGGTATCCTGCATTGCAGGCAGACTCTACCATCTGAGCCACCAGGGAAGCCCTATACTGCATGAATTACTTACAAGTATTTACCCAGACACAATCATATATGCATGTTGTTCTATGTGCTAAGTCGCTTCAGTCATTTCCAACTCTTTGAGACCCCATGAACGGTAGCCCACCAGGTTCCGTTGTCCATAGGATTCACCAGGCAAGAATACTGGAGTGGGTTACCATGCTCTTCTCCAATCATATATGTGGGATATAGTAATGCAACTAAAAATTATGGTATAACTTTATCAAGTGGGAAAAAACTAAGTAATTCACGTGTATGGGTATATTGGAGCATATACTCAGAGAAGATAAGGAGATAATGTATTTACCCAGGAATTCTGATTTATGATGAGAAAAATGGAGGGGAGAGGAGAGAAATGAGTAGAAACCTATGAGGTGAAGGGATTGGGAAATGTAATATTTACAGTGGCACATCGTACAAGAATTTTATATAAAGATAAATGTCTCATTCTTCTTTCCTTTTAAATCTTTGAGAAATATAGGCCAATCTTTTACAAATAACTTGAGGATACAAAGTTGAAGCTGCAAGATACAGTATGCCCCTAGAAATGGTGTCTCCTAGCACATGCACAGCCTTATCGCAACAAAGAGCAGGTGGTGCAGATAGAATTGGTGCAGAAAGGGGATGGGTGACATGGTTTAGGAGGCAGATGGGAAACCACAAAAGATGAAGGACCAGGACTGTTTAATTCATGTGCATGGACAAGACAGGCCTAGTGGAGAGTTAGGGATTGGAACTTGGGGCCCTCTGTGGCTCATAAAAAAGGCACTGTGTGGTGAGACTGGGTGTTAAAAGATGAAAAGGACTGAGGGAGAATGGGCAGAAAAGACAGTGAAGGGGAAGAAATAACACACAGGGCAGTGTGGGATTTAAAAACTCATATGACTTGTGCTTTAAAAAAAGTTCTAGAAATCTATATATTCTGTACACAGTTGTTTTTCAGTTGCCAAGTCATGTCTGACTCTTTGCAACCCTATGGACAGCAAAACACCAGGCTTCTCTGCCCTCCACTATTTACTAGAGTTTGCTGGAATTCTTGTCCATTCATGCCCATGCTGTCTAACCATCGCATTCTCTGCCGCCCCCTTCTCCTTTTGTCTTCAGTCTTTCCCAGAATTAGAATCTTTCCCACTGATCAGGTGGCCAAAGTATTGGAGCTTCAGCATCAGTCCATCCAATGAATAGTCAGGATTGATTCCATTTAGGATTGGCTGGTTTGATCTCCTTGCTGTCCAAGGGATTCTCAAGAATCTTCCAGCACCACAATTCAAAAGCATCGGTTCTTCGACACTCAGCCTTCTTTATGGACCAACTCTCACATCTGTACATGACTACTGGAAAAATCATAGCTTTGACCATATGGGCTTTGTCAGCAAAGGGATGTCTCTGCTTTTTAATGCGCTGTCTACATCTGTCATAGCTTTTCTTATAAAGAACAAGTGTCTTTTAATTTCATGGCTGCAGTCACCATCTGCGGTGATTTTCGAGCCCAAGAAAATAAAGTCTGTCACTGTACACAGAACTGGGTTTTATGCCTGGAATTAGAAGATAGAAACTAACCTCAGCAAGTGTGAGTTATTGCAGTAGATATTTTGATTAATCCATGCTGTTAATGATATGGGAGAAATCAAAGAGTGACTTTTGTCTCAAGTGTTTAAGCAGAGATGCAACTGAGATAGGATAGATGGAATAAAAGTTGTTGTTATCTAGTTGGCATTATGTCACAATTTTGCCTTGTTTTTAACCCATTCTTTTCTAATACAAGGAATATTCTTGGCCCTTCTTCTTTGTTTTCTTGTGCTTGTTCTTCTCTTGCTTCCTCTTCTCCCTCCTCTTCCTCCACTTTCTGAACTGTCTCATCTGTAGTAAGGTTGTGAGCGGCATACAGTGAAGAAAGCCCTCATCATGAGTCATTGTCTGGTTCAAAGAAAATGCCCAGTCAGTCCTCTTCCTCCCACTCCAGTCATTCATGTAATAAAATCATTCACCATTTGAAATGAGACATTTAAAAACTGAAGGTCAATTACTGAGAAAGAAGCTATCAAGAGAATAAACTTATATTAATATTTCCAGGCCGGTGGTTAAACTCCAGGTAGGCTGGGAATACAGAAGAATATCTTTCATCTGGGTTTAGAAAATACTGTTACCAAGGAATTGATAAGGTCTGATCACAAATATAGTTAGTCTAGAATCAGAAAGAGTCATGCTGGAAAAGCAAAAGACTTTAAAAATTTTCTATAATTACACCTTCAAGTGAATTGAATTGAATTGAATTGAATTCAATTGAAGGTCCTGACTGAATCCCTTAATATGTGTTTTAGAAGTTGAATCTTAACTGAGAAATACGGAATTGTGTTAGTGATGGGCACAATTTTTTTTTTCTTTTTCTTTTATTCAAACCTTTGTGGGTCAGGTTTAATACAGTAGCACAATCTAGTCATTTTTACATGCAAATATAGTGAAAGGTCAAAAGACCTCCAGTATAATTCAAATGAGTAGTCTTAACTGGTCATTTAAGCCTAGATAGATCATTTAATTGCAACTTCTTCATCAATTTAAAAAAATAGTGATAAGATCATTTTATATTCTTAGATTTTATTAGTTTTGTTTAAACACAGAGCATTTCTGAAGCTGGCTTTTATTGTTTGATTTGGTTTCCACTGATGAAAGGGAAAATTATGATGATTATGAGAATATATGCATTTGTATTCTCCAAAATATCTTCCCAGGTGGCTCATTGGTAAAGGATCCACTTGCCAATGCAGGAGATGTGGGCTCAATTTCTGGGTTGGGAAGATCCTCTGGAGAAGGAAATGGCAATGCACTTCAGCGTTCTTGCCTAGGAAATCCCACGGACACAGGAATGTGGGGGGCTACAGTCCATGGAGTCCCAAAAGAGTCAGACATGACCTAGTGACTAAACAACTTTTTTCCAAAGCACCCAGATCCATGGTTGGCACTTGAGAAAAAGAAAGTGCTCGAATAGTCTACATTAGTTTCTCACTGGTATTTGACCTAGGACTTGGTTATTAAGGCAAGAAAGCCTCTGTTTCGGGATAGTAGTTTTTGATGCTTTAATTTTCTTTCCATGTAGAGCTATGTGTTTTGATTCTTAACTTATATTTCAAAGTCAAAGAAAAGAATAAGAGCAGACTGTAAAATGATATGGACATCGATTTAAGAAAAAAATGACAGCTAATGAAATGATAGAGCTATCTGTCTTCCCCTTGAGGCCTCTGCCATCAGCCAACTTACAAGTTGTTCTCAAATTCAAAAGATGTAAGAAATGATTTCTCTCCCCCCGCCTCTCCCACAAAGTAAGAAGTTTTCTGTCAGTGGTACTTCTCGGTGTACATCCATCCTATGTTTCTGAGGAGCAATTTTTTGTTTGTTTCATTCTCTCCTCTGGGATCCAGTTCCGTGAGAGGAAAAGCAGACCTGATGGGAAGTAATAGTAGTATCAGGCTTTTTATGGGCTGCAGTTGATGAAAGAATGAAATGCATTAACTAATTGAGAACAGAAAATTGGAGCCCAGGATCCCGTTAGAAATGTCTTCTACTTTCTAGATATTTTTAAAGATTTCCAAAAGACTTCTGGTTGGCCCCTCACTGCTTTCCATCTGTTCTGATTTTCTTTCTAGTGTCCCAGTTGCCATGAAACAATGAATTTTCCAGTGAGACCAGGGAGATAATGTATTTTCAGATGGATTGGAAAATGAAAGGGAATGCTTTCTTAATTAGGTGGCCATCCATCACTTCACAGGACCAAGGATTTACCATCAACTACTTCCAATACAGGGGTGGGGTGAAAAGTGGAACACGATGCAGTATCATTGGGTTTCCCTGAAGTGTAAACATTTGTCCTGAACAGACATTTATGGTCTTCAACATGTTCTGGAATAATCAGCTGTTGTAATTTGGGTGAGAGCAGGATTGTGGATACTAATATGGAGCTTGATAGTTTACACAATAGTCTGCATGCTTTATTGTGTTCAGTCCTCAAGCTGACCCTAGAAAATAGCTGGTATCCATCAATTTTGTGGATAAAGAATTACATCAGGAAGATTTAGGAGAACTCTCCAAGGCTATCCTACAGAGAACATGTAAACTCAGGCAAGTGCTCTCTGTCACAGAGGAAGAAGCTGTTATGATTCTGGAATCCCTGGGGAGGAGAATGCTCAGCTTGTCCCTTAGAGCCCAAAAGCATGTGTCTAGGCAACCTGTACTTGCCTTCTTTCAGAAGAAGTTCATCAGAGGGTATATTCTATTAACTGGCATTTCAATCTTATCTGCTTTATTTCCAAAAGTGACTCTGATTCCTAGGAGTTTCATTGCCATAAGTTCAGGCAAGAGTGAAGTTGTTCAGTCCTGTACAATTCTTCGCGGCCCCATTGACTGTAGGCTACCAGGTTCCTCTGTCCATGGCATTTTCCAGTCAAGAGTACTGGAGTGGATTGCCATTTCTTCTCCAGGGGATCTTCCCGACCCAGGGATCAAACCCAGGCCTCCCACATTGCAGGCAGAAGCTTTACCCTCTGGCCCTTAGTTAGTGAAAACCAGATGGCACCAGTGGTAGAGAATCTGCCTTCCAATGCAAGAGACACAAGAGACATTAGTTCAATCCCTGGGTTGGGAAGATCTCCTGGAGTAGGAAATGGTAAGCCACTCCAATATACTTGCCTGGAAAATTCCATGGACAGAGGAGCCTGATGGGATATAGTCCATGGAGTCACGAAGAATCAGACACGACTGAGCACACATGCACACACACACACACGTGCACACACACGTGTACACACACAGTTTGTGAAAATCAGATCAGATCAGTCGCTCAGTCGTGTCCGACTCTTTGCAACCCCATGAATCGCAGCACGCCAGGCCTCCCTGTCCATCACCAACTCCCGGAGTTCACGCAGACTCACGTCCATCGAGTCAGTGATGCCATCCAGCCATCTCATCCTCTGTCGTCCCCTTCTCCTCTTGCCCCCAATCCCTCCCAGCATCAGAGTCTTTTCCAATGAGTCAACTCTTCGTATGAGGTGGCCAAAGTACTGGAGTTTCAGCTTTAGCATCATTCCTTCCAAAGAAATCCCAGGGCTGATCTCCTTCAGAATGGACTGGTTGGATCTCCTTGCAGTCCAAGGGACTCTCAAGAGTCTTCTCCAACACCACAGTTCAAAAGCATCAATTCTTCGGTACTCAGCCTTCTTCACAGTCCAACTCTCACATCCATACATGACCACAGGAAAAACCATAGCCTTCACTAGACGGACCTCTGTTGGCAAAGTAATGTCTCTGCTTTTTAATATGCTATCTAGGTTGGTCATAACTTTCCTTCCAAGGAGTAAGCGTCTTTTAATTTCATGACTGCAGTCACCATCTGTAGTGATTTTGGAGCCCAGAAAAATAAAGTCTGACACTGTTTCCACTG
>NW_011494868.1:1985464-1999836 GCF_000754665.1 Bison bison bison | reverse complement strand
TACGTAAGAGTCGTGATTTTGGAGCCCAGAAAAATAAAGTCTGACACTATTTCCACTGTTTCCCCATCTATTTCCCATGAAGTGGTGGGACTGGATGCCATGATCTTAGTTTTTCTGAATGTTGAGCTTTTAAAGCCAACTTTTTCACTCTCCACTTTCACTTTCATCAAGAGGCTTTTTAGTTCCTCTTCACTTTCTGCCATAAGGGTGGTGTCATCTGCATATCTGAGGTTATTGATATTTCTCCCGGCAATCTTGATTCCAGCTTGTGTTTCTTCCAGTCCAGCGTTTTTCATGATGTACTCTGCATATAAGTTAAATAAGCAGGGTAAAAATATTCTGTCTCAAATTAAGAATAAATATTGTCTAATATTTTTGATGTTAATGGGAGATTGGATGTACAGAGATTCGTGCCAGATTCTAAGCGTTAAACAAACAGCACTGTAGAGAGAGGATGAGTCTAATCAGAGCTCCACCTGGGAGCACAAAGATGCAAACTGTGTATGTGGGAATCAACTTTTCTAGTTTCAAATTCTTCACTTAGAAAAATATGGGGATACAAACCCTGCAGAATATCAGCTCCTGTCTTAAAACTCAATTTGCCTAGTACCTTCAGATGGGCAAAATGTGTCACCCCGAAATATGTCTCTTTGGAATGAGGGTTTATTTAGCCTGATTATTTTTAACATCCAAAAGTCTCAGAAAAAACTTTTGACCTTCTCCCTAATGGCCTAAAATAATTTAAATAAAGGGTTTGTTCCCAGAATAGAGGGCTTCCCTGGTAGCTCAGATGTTAAAAAATCTGCCTGCAATGCAGGAGACCCGGGTTTGATCCCTGGGTTGGGAAGATCCCTGAAGAAAGAAATGGCAACCCACTCCAGTATTTTTGCCTGGGGAATCCCATGGATAGAACCTGGCAGGCTACAATCCATGGGGTCACAAAGAGTCAAACACGACTGATGGTAACATTTCCACACTCTGAGTATACAACTATTAGAGAGATAGTGTCCTGAGGAAACGCAGGCAGGGGCTAGATATCAAGTCCTCTCTATAAAAATATAGATTTCATTGCCTCTACATGGCCCTGCAAATATTTGTTTGCCAACCATTTGCTTTTCTATCTTCATATGAATTGCCTTCCTTCCCTTTGAAGTCCCAAACCACTACCCCCAACATCCTCTTTTATTTAGCTCAAGATGGTATTTAAAGTGAGAGCTTTGGCCATTTTGGTGAGTTTACTCAGTTTTCCTGGGTTTCTCTCATGTACACATGTTACCAAAATTTGGATTTTCTCCTGATAATCTGTCACATATCAATTTAATTTTTAGATCATCTAGCAGAACCTAGAAGGACAGAGGAAAATTTCTTCCTCCTCAGCATTTTTCTTCAGAAAACCCTTTCTAAGTACCCTCTTGCTATACAGTAGTGAATATTCCCTCTGTAGTATCATCAATAGGATATGATGATAGGAATGGCATCATACTATCATCATATGTATCATCATACTATAATAGGGAATGGCAACCTACTCCAGTATTCTTGCCTACAGAATCCCATGGACAGAGGAGCCTGGTGGGCTACAGTCCATGGGATCACAAAGAGTCAGATATGACTTTGCCTGTGTGTACTGAACTGTAACTTCCTCCAATTTTAAAGAAAAACTAGAGAAACATGACAACAAGTGAAACAAGATTGGGCACAGCAGTCATTGTTTTCACACAGTAGAACAGTTTTTAAAACAAGTTTAACCATAGAGTACTTTTTGAAAATAATACATTGATAAAATATTTAAATGTATTAATACAGCCTTAAAATATAGCAGAGAAATGGTTTCACATATTGCCAGTAGAAATGACCAAATTTATATTAACCTAGTATGCAGTAAATGGAGAAGGCAATGGCACCCCACTCCAGTTCTCTTGCCTGGAAAATCCCATGGACGGAGGAGCCTGGTAGGCTCCAGTCCATGGGGTCGCTAGGAGTCGGACACGACTGAACGACTTCACTTTCACTTTTCACTTTCATGCATTGGAGAAGGAAATGGCAACCCACTCCAGTGTTCTTGCCTGGAGAATCCCAGGGACGGGGGTGCCTGGTGGGCTGCGGTCTATGGGGTCACACAGAGTCGGACATGACTGAAGCGACTTAGCAGCAGTATCAATATCACACCCATATATGTATTCTACATTTGTTAGAGTTATGTACAACCATAGATAGCATGATTTCCATCCTTTCTATGACAACTGAGATTCAGAAAAGCCAAAGGACTTGCCCATTGCCATACAGCTCGTGTATCAAGACAAACTCAAAACTGGTGGACGCCAAAGCCCCTCTTAATTATATTGATGTCTAGACTAAGATTTTAAAGTAATATTTTCTAGCTTAAAATTTTAACTCACTGTTTGCTACTGTTAACAAAAAGAAAAATTAGACCAATAAAAATCTATCTTAAAGGCATAGAAAATTATATAGTTGAACTTCATTGGAAGGACTGATGCTGACGCTGAAGCTCCAACACTTTGGCCATCTAATGTGAAGAACTGACTCATTGGAAAAGACCCTGATCCTGGGAAAGATTGAAGGCAGGAGGAGAAGGGGATGACAGAGGATGAGATGGTTGGGTGGCATCACTGACTCGATGGCCATGAGTTTGAGCAAGCTCTGGGAGTTGGTGAAGGACAGGGAGGCCTGGCGTGCTGCCGTCCATGGGGTCACAAAGGGTCAGGCACAGCTGAGGGACTGAACAACAACAACATATAGCAGATCTGAAAGTACCTGACAAAAGCACTTCCTAAGCATATCTGATGAAGTAGATCTGAAAATATTTATCAAAAGCATGCTCCAAAAGGAGACTATTGCTGTTTTATTGAGCAACATTGGAAGCCTGTGGCATGCTAGAGAAGAGATGGCTTTTTCCTTTGTTTTGCTGTAGCTACATTGCAGTTGGGACAGAGTCTGGGACCGTTAACTAGTTTTATCTGCATGGACAGTCAATCTGTGATTCAGGAATCAATCACACGTGACCAATTACTCACAGGACCTGTATCATTTAACTTCAGGCAGATCACGTAATCTCTCTGTGCTTTATTTGCCTCATCTTCGAAAAGAGACAGCAAACTAGATCTTTTCAAAGGCAGTGGTTCTCAAACACTAGTACCCATTAGAATAATCCCACAAATTTTGAAAACTCCTAGAAACTTCCCTGGTTGTCCAGCGGCTAAGATTCCATGCTCCTCATACAGGGGCCCCAAGTTCAATCCCTGGTCAGTGAACTAGAACCCACATGCTGCAACAAACGCAGAGGATTCTGCGTGTCACAACTCAGACCCTGTGGAGCCAAATAAACAAAAATGTATATTTAAATAAAGGAAAAAATGCCAGTGTCAAGGAAATAACCCATAACAAATAAATCTGAATTTCTGAGTGTGGAATCCAGGTATCAGCACTTTAAAAATCTCCCCAGACTCTAATATACAACCAAACTTGAAATCCAGTGTTCCAAAGGCACCATCTAAGGCGTTTAAGTAAATAGTGCAAGCCTTAGTAGTTGATTTTCTTTCTTGCTTTCCTTTTTGGGTGATACAAATGTCTGACTTAAGCTTTGATTTCCATCCATTTTAAAGAGGCATCTACTTAGAGATGCAATCTCACTCAAACACACAGCCAGCCACTGGACTAAACCTCCCACCCTGCAGCCTTCCTTCCAGGCTCCTTTGGTTTATCTTGGTTGATTTTGATAATTCACCATTTGGGTCATTTGTTTGTTTGTTTTTTCTTCCCTTGCTTTACATTCCTGTTGTTAGGTTTTCAATTCACCACCAAAGAATGAATTCTTAAAACTCTAGGTTTTAAGGATTTAAGAACCTGGGAACTCTAGGTTTCCACCCCCGACCCCGATAAAAACTGAACTCCAGGAGCTCTCTTTTGCTTTCTCCCTTCCTCTCTCTCCTCTCCTGCACCTCCAGCAACGTCATTGTGTGGCAGCAGGGGTGCCTTGGGCTTTCCAGGACCCGTGAGTCATAAATCTTTTCTTTTTCTAGTAGTCCTTTGATGGTTATTTGCGGAGGGTGTCTTGCTATCATAACACGAACCACAAAAGTCACTCCAGCCACAACACTGGCTATCAGTAGACCATCAATGCAAAACAAGGTGTTCAGTTGGTCTTCCATATCTATGAGTTTTGTGTCTGCAGATTCAACCCACTGTGGATTGAAAATATCAAAAAAGAAAAATTCCAGAAAGTTCCAAGAAGCAAAGTTTGAATTTACTGTGTACAGACAACTATTTACATAGCATTTACATTGAATTTGCAACTATTTACATAACATTTACATTGCATTAGATATAAGTAATCTACAAATGACTTAAAGTACACAGGAGGATGTGGATAGGTTATATATAAATATGATACCTTTTAATATGATGCACTTGAGCATCTACAGAGTTTGGTCTGGTGGGGAGGTGTCCTAGAACCAATCCCTCATGGACACTGAGGGATGACTGTGTACGTATCAATTCAAATGGAGGTAGTTCACAGAATACCATGGAGTATTACCCAAACTTGAATGTGCTACCGAAATCTCTCCATCCCCATTTTTCTTTTCTGATAGTTATAAGAAAGTTAGCATGTGAGGTTGCTGAATACTATGAGATTACATTCAGTGCCACCCACGGAGAGAGGGTGAAACTGGATTTGAATTTTAATTCTGCTACGTACTGGTTTTGCTGTCTTAGACAAGACACTTAAACTCCAAAAAAGCTCAAACAGAGAAAAACAAAGAAGAAATTACAGTGTTGTAGGTCATAGTGAAAGTGAAAATCACTCAGTTGTGTCAGACTCTTTGAGACCCCATGGACTATCCAGTCCATGGAATTCTCTAGGCCAAAATACTGGAGTGGGTAGCCTTTTCCTTCTCCAAGGGATCTTCCCAACCCAGGAATCAAACCCAGGCTTCCCACATTGCAGGCAGATTCTTTACCAGCTGAGCCACAAAGTAAGTCCTGCAGGTCATGAGTGCCATCTATATTAAAGTTACATGCAGTGGAAAGACCTTTAGAGATGAACCACACCCAGGGAGGATTTCAAGGTAGAAGAGATGGCTGAACTAAATCCTGAAGGGTAAGTGGTATTTATTAACTCAGGGCCAACATGGAGAAAGGATGACCTTGATAGAGGGCCTGATGGGTGTTCTCATTTAGAAGCTACCAACAACATGGCATGTTTATGAGGGAATAGATTTCAGAGTGTGCTGAATGGGAGACAAAGAGAAGTTGCCAGTGGGGATAAATGAAGTAAGTGAGGTGAGCAAGTGAGGTAAGCAGTGAGGTAAGCAAGAGTCAGATGGTGAAGGGCCTGTGTATAACATTCACCAACTTCGAACTGATTATAAAGCTAATGAAGAATCTCTGAAAACTTCAGAGCCAAGGAATGGTCTGATAAGGTATATATTTTAGGAAGTTCTCTCTGAATGCATTGTAGGAAGCAGCTCAGAGGTAAAGAAGACAAACAGAAGGGTAGCTGGGAAAGGAATCTAGCTAAAGGACAATAGACGTCTTGAGCAAGGAAGTAGAGAGAGGTTTATGAACTATTTGGATTTGAAGCAATAGATCTCAGTGATTAATTGGCAGAAGGGCCTGACACAGAGAAAGAAGTCCAAACAGAGAAATTAGGTGAATGGCAGTAATTTCAGGAATGTAGGAAGAGGAAGTTGTCTGAGGATAAATATGATTTATGATGTTTTGTTGGGCTTCCCTGGAAGCTCAGACAGTAAAGAATCAGCCTGCAGTGTGGGAGACCTGCGTTTTATCCCTGGTTTGGGAAGATCTCCTGGAGGAGGGCATGGCGATCCATTCCAGTATTCCTGCTTGGAGAATCCCCATGGACAGACAGAGGTGCTTGGCAGGCTACAGACCATGGGGTTGCAAAGAGTCGGATATGACTGAGCGACTAAGCACAGACCATTGTGTTTTGTAGTTGTTAAATCTCTGATCTACCCAAGTAGATATATCTAGAGCTCAGCTGATCTGATCTGGGAGTTATTAACACATCTGTGAAACTTGAACCCATAGAGTGATGAGCTATATTCGGAAGGTTAGAACGAGAAGAGAACCAAACAGGACCTCCAGAGCAGGAAAGAAAAGTCTATAAGTATAATATAAATAAAAGTAAAAAATATAAAGGAAGAATAAAGGACAACTACAAGTCAGGAGAAGAAGCCACTTAAAGAGGATTATCATGGATGTACTTATGTTCCCTTAACTTCACAAAAATGGAGATAAAGCCATAGATCTCCAGGAGTTGTTGAAGAATAAATAAGTCAGGTAGAATTCTAGAGGATCTAAAAGTTCTTACACTTGTCATCACAGATTTTTCATTTAATTACTTTCTCTGCACTCCCTCAGCTCTTTTAAAAGGTAAAATATCCAATAAAAATGAAGTTCAGATTTTTGTGTTTATCAACGTGCCTCCGTGGCTTCAAATACTATGGCACCAGCAGTGTAAGGTGAGGTTAAAAGTCACCCAGATCCTGTCAGTCATTAATGGCTACACATCTGTGAATCTGCCTAGGGAGCTGATCATTAGGAAGATCATGATTTAACTTGTAAAATGGAACCAATTAAATCTGGACACCATCCTCAGGTTCATATCCCCAGTCTCTTCTATGCCTTCCAGTGCAGTTTATTTCTTGTCCCTGGAATACTAATCATGTATTTTTCAGCTCTTGCCTTCTCTTGTGGCTGGTGATCATTTGGCCCCTACGCAGCAGAGACTATTTTCAAAGTATCAGATTCACTTCTTGGCCTTATATAAGACTATCCTGAAGCACTTTGGACAATGTCATTAAAAATGGCCAGACACTAAAATATTAGTTCCCATATTCAAATTCTGTGACTCTGATGCCTTGATTCCTGATATACTTGTTAAACGCCGCTTGTACGGGATGCTTGGAGAAGGCGATGGCACCCTACTCCAATACTCTTTCTGGAAAATCCCATGGACAGAGGAGCCTGGTAGGCTGCTAGTCCATGGGGTCGCTAAGAGTCGGACATGACTGAGCGACTTCACTTTCACTTTTCACTTTCATGTATTGGAGAAGGAAATGGCAACCCACTCCAGTGTTCTTGCCTGGAGAATCCCAGGGACGGGGGAGCCTGGTGGGCTGCCGTCTATGGGGTCGCACAGAGTCGGACACGACTGAAGCGACTTAGCAGCAGCAGCAGCATACAGGATGCTATATGTCAGGAGCACAAAGTTCTGGAGGACAAAGTCTGATAATTCAGTGATGTATGCCAAATGCTGGGAACTAGGTTTTCACTGTTTATCCATCATTGAGATGCTTTGAGAGGTAATAAGAGCAAGATCCACTGAATTCTTGAGAAGAATTCAGTGGTTCTTGCTGACAGAAGTCATTTAAATTTTGCCTATCAAGGGTTCAGATATAATTTTGTGCTCCACAGTTCAGCAATAGGCTCTTGCTCCATTCTTCATATGTTCTCTCTCCTCCGTATTCTCTTCTCTCATCTCCTCTCCCTGGATATTATATCATATCATCTATAGCTCCTATCAAATGTCTTGTTCATTTTTATCTACACTTCTCTGAATAGTTTCCTGCATACTGAGTTTCTCCTTCCTTAATTTTCTACAATCCACAACTTGCCATCTGGCCCTGTTTTTGCCCGGAAACTCTTTTCATTGAGATCTTCATGACATCTGAATTCTCAAGCTTTAGGAGCCCATTTCATTATCTTCCTGGGCCTGTTTGTACGTTATTCTGTGTTCACCTTTCCCTCTCTGCTATGACTTCTCTTTGATCTCATGATACCACTCTGTTTCCTGCTTGTTTCTGAACATCCCTTCCTCTTCCTATTTAAAAAAGCATCCCACTCTATTTCGTTATCAGCCTAACACTTTCCTCCTGCTCTGGAGTTCAAATCCTCCTACATCGTGATTAACAGAGATACATAAAATACCAAATTTAAATACCACGTTGAGATATCTGCCATGATTTAGAGCCCCGTCAGGCTACATGTAAGATGTATCATTTTGTATAAGCACAGCAACACATCTTGATACCCTCAAATACAACTTTTTTCTTTAATGTGTTGAGTTTGTTGTTTTATTGACTGTTCCTCATTCTATATCACCCATCAGGTTGTGTTAATCAACTCTTGATGGTCTACTTTACCTTTGCTCTTAATACATCCAGAATTGTCTCAAAAAATAGTAAACAAAATCTTATAGGCAGAACTTAGCCCCTTCCTCCTCTGGAACTCACTAGTTTCTTTCATATATCAAAATTGCTTGATGCGGAACCTCTGCAAGCCTTTAAACTCATCATTTTATCACTCTTTCATGGGACTGTGAGTTCCCCTGGTGGCCATAGCTCACCAATGACTAATTTTGTTTCTTGAGATGGTGACCTTGTAACCATTAGCAGGCCAGGCATTCCTACAAAAAAACACAGTGGGGGGCCGAACAATGCAGGAATTAGAGATGGCCAAAGGTGAATTTTAATCTGGCTCTGCCACTACCAGCAAATTGACATTCAATAAATTGCTTAGTGAAAAATTGAAAATGTTGTCAGGAACATATGAGACATGCTTATGAAATGTTTAGCAGCATGCTTAAATGAGTAACTGGTAATTACTGAGGTTTTTCTCTTTGTTTTCTGTTTTTGGTATTATATTTTATGTCCATGTCCTGATTAGCCCAACTAGATTTTTATTGATTTTTTAATACTCTTGTCCTTGTTAAAAAATTGGGTCTGTCTGTGTGTGTTTCTGTGTATGCATAGTGGGGAGAAGTTGGGAGTATCATTTTAAGACCATGGTCTCTCTGCAACAAATAGAAGTTAATGTTGAGACTGTGACTAAGTATGGTCTGCTTCATTCCTTGTTCTAACAAGTGAGCAGATGCCTGCCTTGAAACAGACTTATCCTTATGTTTCCGCCTCACTGAACACCCTGAATAACAAGATAAAGTGAGGGACATGTGTAATCATGCCTGTTCATATGTTTGTGGAGATACAAACTTCAAATCTATTTATTTGTATCCTGCCTCTCTCTGGATTCAAACTGGGGGTGAATGTTAGGAAATTTTTCTCTCAGTTTCTGATGATTCACCAACATGAAAGGTCCATTACCAGCAAAGAGAACAGGACTGCAGACATAAAAGTTATGTGTCTCCAAGACTTAGGCTTACATTTTAGGCAGAATGTAAAATATTTAAGTTATACATTTTAACAGTGATTACTCACAAGCTCTGTTTTCTGGGTGACACAAGTCTAGATGCTTGAAGAAGGAGAGTGATTTGGGAGCACTCCTACGCTATAACTCCTTGGCTCATGATAGCACATGATAATCAAAATAAAATTTTTTTGACAAACCCAACAAGTGCCCAGAGCACAGCAACAGCACTGAAACTGGGCTTCCTTGATTAAATGCCAAGAAGAAAGGAGCCCTTTTGAAACCTTATTAAGGGCTTCTTCTAAAGCTCAGTCAGTAAAAAAAATCCGCCTGCAATGCAGAAGACCTGGGTTCGATTCCTAGGTCAGGAAGATCCTCTGGAGAAGGAAATGGCAACTCACTCCAGGATTCTTGTCTGGAGAATCCCGTGGGCAGAGGAGCCTGGTGGGCTACAGACTATGGGATCACGAGAGTCGGACACAACTTAGTGACTAAACCGTGAAATCTCATCATTCTGTTGGCTGAGCTTTTATTTTCAAGGTCAATTGAAATTTTATTTTTATTATTGAATGCTGAAATACAGGAACAAGTTAAATATGTGGAAATAAATAGATGTCTCCCAAAACATATTCTACTTTGGGATAAAGACTGCTTGTCCCTAAACCTTCTCACTGGGACATGAGCAAAAGCACCCCCGGCCACTTGGCACAGATTCTCTGTCTTCCTACTTGCCTGTCCTCTCTCTTCACTGACGCAACTCTCTTGACTACTGAAGTTGTGAATTAATTTTTCATCTTCTGCTCTGTTCTTTGTTCACTTCATTTAATAACTTACTTACTATACTCAATGAGTCTTTTGTGTGAAAGATAATGTGTAGAGTGGTGTTTTGTGATGTTTTACACCAGTATGATATTTATAGACAACCCTAGTGGTTCATACCGGAAAGAACTAAAATAATTGCACAGTTTTTATTTATGTATTTTGGTTTGGTTTCTTTTGTTTTAAAGCAAAGGCTTTGGCTTTAAACTAACCAAAATTTAAACCTCAACTCTGTCAGCCAAAGCCAGGCAAATAGTAAATTATATAATCTATAAATCTATGTTCTCCAAATTGTCAGATGGAAAACATTAAATGTATGTTCACGTTCATTTTAAAAACAAATGAGATAATCATTGTAAAGTGCTTAACCCAGCATAGAAACTTGATGAAAGAAAGTGAAAGTGTTAGTCACTCAGTTGTGTCAGACTCTTTGAGATCCCATGGACTGTAGGCTGCCAAGCTTCTTTATCCATGGAGTTCTCCAGGCAAGAATGCTGGAGTGGGTAGGCATACCTTTCTCCAGGGGATCTTTCTGACCCAGGGACTGAACCCAAGTCTTCTGTATTACAGGCAGAGTTTATAGTCTGAGTGACTAGGGAGAAACAACTTTATTTGGAAAGCCATCAGACCCAGAAGATAGTGAACTAGTGCCCCAAAGAAACACCTTACCAAGGTTAGGAAAATTCATGCTTCTTTTATACTAAAAGAAGAGGGATATGGTTGCTTGTTACAAATTTCTTGGTGTAGGAATCCTTTGTTCTTGCAGCTATTCATATAGGTCTGGTCACGATATTCCTGTAAACCTCCAACATGACAATTGTTATTTTCTGTTCTGCAACTTTTTATCTCTAGATAAATGGAAAAGTGTTATATGTTTATGGGTCAAGCCTGAGAGGCAGAGCCATGAGAATGGGCTATCATATATCCTTCAGGCTACAGGCAACGTTCTTTTAGAAAGGTGCAGAGCCAGCATGACTAAGCACAAGCGACAGAACACAAAGGTTATAGCCAAAGGAGCAGATTCTGTGTTGTTCTTCTCTGCCACACAAGTGCTTAGCTGTTCATCTTCTACCCTTGAGTAAAGATGTAGACAAATACATATATGGGTTGAAGCTCTCTCCAGTAGGTCCTATGTAGACAAATGGTGAGAATTCCCAACTTGGGCACTAGCAATAATGAACTCTCCAAAGGAAACTTAACATATGGTTTGCTCACAAGTAAAACTGCAAAAAAAAAACCACTCCCACCTAGAATAGCACTGTCAATGAAGAAATCAGGAATCTGACATATTTTTTTTTTTTTTTTTTGTCCCCAACACCTATAACACTGCCAAACTGTTATAGGAGCTTCACAGACCAATGAATGAATGGTTAAAATAATGTATAGCTATTTCCCTTCTGCTAACTTGGCCAGTATACTTTCTGGATATTTTGTATTAAAAACAAAAAACAAAAAACTTTATGATCTCCCTCTCTCTTTCTCTTTCACTCAATACTTTTTGGATCTTTGATCAAAACAAGTGAGTTTGTGGAGTTATTAGAGAATGTGAGTTTAGACTTCACCCTGTCATAAATTAACTCAAGAACTGAGGCAAGTAGCATGACCTATCTAGGTTTAATTGCAAATCTTAGAGCTGAACTATAGCCTATGGCTGTTTTAGCTCCCAAATAATATTATCATTAATATTTCTTGATAAGAGTTAAAGTTTTGTTTTGTGGTTCCAGAATAAAGCTAGGTAATCAACCCAGAAGTCAAACTTTTAAACACAATATACTGTCTTAAACTTCTGAGATAATTAGTCTTGCTCAAGCATTGGCTTTAGACAGTGCATATCTAAAGTAAAGAAAAACAATCAATTATTCTGCACTCAATACTACATTCTACATATGTCCATGTTCTTTCTTACTCTTTTCACTGAGATAAACAGTAAGAAGAGAGAAAATAATGAGTACTTTCCTCTAGAAGCTTGTCTTTTCTGTTTATTTGGGGACTGCAGATATTTTTAGCTATTCATTCTTCGGGAAGTTGGATATACAACATGAAAGGTTGAGACTTTTGTAGAAAATATTCTGTCTTTATCTGAGAAATCTGTGTCATGATGCCTTTCAACCAACAATAATGAGCCAATTCGTCTCTTGCTTCTCAGAGCATTCCCTGCCTTATTAAAAAAAAATAGTTTGTTATAAATAAAAGTAAAGACAACAATAGAACATGCAATTAAAATGAAAAGTTCCCAGGGTCCAAAAAAGACCTAATTAATTTAAAAAAGAAAGTAAAGGCCACAAGAGGCAAAGATGTTCACTTCAGTGGTTTGAGATGAGGTCTCACAAGTGGAAGGAAAGTGTTTAAAATATTTACTGATATGTGAGATATTATTAATTATTAGAATATTTTTGTTTGACAAAGGCCAGGAAATATCTCTCAACCATATCATAATGTTGTCTTCTAGCTGTAAGTTTTCATCCAAAGTTTATAAGTTAGGAGGAGAAATGGATAAAAAAACAAAATGTGTTTATCGTCATAAAGTTGTTCTTTTACAATACCATTAGAATGAAAAAAGAAACTTTTTCTCACATTTCAGGTCATCTTTTTTCATTTGACTATGTCATCAATGCAACAGTTCAGTTCAGTTTAGTTCATTTGCTCAGCCATGTCCGACTCTTTGCAACTCTATGAACTGCAGCACGTCAGGCCTCCCTATCCATGACCAACTCCCGGAGTTTACCCAAACCCATGTCCATTGAGTCGGTGATGCCATCCAACCATCTCATCCTCTGTTATCCCCTTCTCCTCCTGCCCTCATTCTTTCCCAGCATCAGGGTCTTTTCCAATGAGTCAACTCTTTGCATCAGGTAGCCAAAGTATTGGAGCTTCAGATTCAACATCAGTCCTTCCAATGAACACCCAGGACTGCTCTCCTTTCGGATACACTGGTTGGATCTCCTTGCAGTCCAAGGGACTCTCAAGAGTCTTCTACAACACCACAGTTCATAAGCATCAATTCTTCGGCACTCAGCTTTCTTTATAGTCCAACTCTCACATCCATACATGACCACAGGAAAAATCATAGCCTTGACTAGGTGGAACTTTGTTGGCAAAGTAATGTCTCTGCTTTTGAATATGCTGTCTAGGTTGGTCATAACTTTCCTTCCAAGGAGTAAGCGTCTTTTAATTTCATGGCTGCAGTCACCATCTGCAATGATTTTGGAGCCCAGAAAAATAAAGTCAGCCACTGTTTAATGTATATCTATGTGGCAATTTGTATTTGCAGAATACATTGTACTGTATGATAAACTTATCAGGTAACACAGACCATAGGAATATAGCTTAAGAAAATAAGATGCTATAAATATTGTGAAATAATTGAAAATGTTGGTAGTATATCTAATAATGAAAATAATACTGATTCAATAGATACTGATGCACAATTTTTCATGTAAATAAAGATTCTCTATGTAATTGATTTTTACAAAAGATATGGTAAAGATAGATTATAGTCATCTACTTTTTTCTGAGAAATGGTTTTCTGGGATAAGAATTATTATCTCATAGTTTAATTTTTCTGTGTTTTAAATTGGACACTATATGTACATTGCCTCATAGACTTGACACATTTAAACCAGATAAACTATTTTAAAAATATAGTTTAATCTTGAAAGTTCAAAATCATCGACTTGAATATTTTGCTTAAAAATTTAATAATATGTGTGTCACTAGAAGTATAACTTTCCTTTTAAATAGAATTATTTGTGTAGGGTTTCAAAGAGTGAATCATGAATCCCTAGAAATGCTTTTCACAATAGTCTGCATTGTAGCTTTGATTTCATCTTAATTTGGCCTACATTTAATGTTTCAGAAGTATGTTAACTTTTAATTTAATCACTAGGCAAGGTGATTTTAACTTGTAAAATATTTTTTAACCTCAAACACCCTCTTCCAACAACACAAGAGAAGACTCTACACATGGACATCATCAGATGGTCAACACCGAAATCAGGTTGATTATATTCTTTGCAGCCAAAGATGGAGAAGCTCTATACAGTCAGCAAAAACAAGACCAGGAGCTGACTGTGGCTCAGACCATGAACTCCTTATTGCCAAATTCAGACTGAAATTGAAGAAAGTAGGGAAAACCACTAGACCATTCAGGTATGACCTAAATCAAATCCCTTATGATTATACAGTAGAAGTGAGAAATAGATTTAATGGACTAGATCTGATAGATAGAGTGCTTCATGAACTATGGACGGAGGTTTGTGACATTGTACAGGAGACAGGGATCAAGACCATCCCCATGGAAAAGAAATGCAAAAAAGCAAAATGGCTGTCTGGGGAGGCCTTACAAATAGCTGTGAAAAGAAGAGAAG
>NW_011494868.1:1959394-1985306 GCF_000754665.1 Bison bison bison | reverse complement strand
AAGGACAGAAATGGTATGGACCTAACAGAAGCAGAAGATATTAAGAAGAGATGGCAAGAATACACAGAAGAACTGTACAAAAAAGATCTTCACGGACCTAGAGCCAGACATCCTGGAATGTGAAGTCAAGTGGGTCTTAGGAAGCATCACTACGAACAAATCTAGTGGAGGTGACAGAATTCCAGTTGAGCTATTTCAAATCCTGAAAGATGATACTGTGAAAGTGCTGCACTCGATATGCCAGCAAATTTGGAAAACTCAGCAGTGGCCACAGGACTGGAAAAGGTCAGTTTTCATCCCAGTTCCAAAGAAAGGCAATGCCAAAGAATGCTCAAACTACTGCACAATTGCACTCATCTCTCACGCTAGTAAAGTAATGCTCAAAATTTTCCAAGCCAGGCTTAAGCAATATGCCAACCGTGAACTTCCTGATATTCAAGCTGGTTTTAGAAAAGGCAGAGGAACCAGAGATCAAATTGCCAACATCCGTTGGATCATGGAAAAAGTAAGAGAGTTCCAGAAAAACATCTATTTCTGCTTTATTGACTATGCCAAAGCCTTTGACTGTGTGGATCACAATAAACTGTGGAAAATTCTGAAAGACATGGGAATAGCAGACCACCTGACCTGCCTCTTGAGAAATGTGTATGCAGGTCAGGAAGCAACAGTTAGAACTGGACATGGAACAACAGACTGGTTCCAAATAAGAGAAGGAATCCGTCAAGGCAGTATATTGTCACCCTGTTTATTTAACTTATATGCAGAGTACATCATGAGAAATGCTGGACTGGAAGAAACACAAGCTGGAATCAAGATTGCCGGGAGAAATATCAATAATGTCAGATATGCAGATGACATCACCCTTATAGCAGAAAGTGAAGAGGAACTAAAAAGCCTCTTGATGAAAGTGAAAGTGGAGAGTGAAAAAGTTAGCTTAAAGCTCAACATTCAGAAAACGAAGATCATGGCATCCAGTCCCATCACTCCATGGGAAATAGATGGGGAAACAATGGAAGCAGTGTCAGACTTTACATTTCTGGGCTCCAAAATCACTGCAGATGGTGATTGCAGTCATGAAATTAAAAGACGCTTACTCCTTGGGAGGAAAGTTATGACCAACCTAGATAGCATATTCAAAAGCAGAGATATTACTTTGCCAACAAAGGTTCGTCTAGTCAAGGCTATGGTTTTTCCTGTGGTCATGTATGGATGTGAGAGTTGGACTGTGAAGAAGGCTGAGTGCCAAAGAATTGATGCTTTTGAAGTGTGGTGTTGGAGAAGACTCTTGAGAGTCCCTTGGACTGCAAGGAGATCCAACCAGTCCATTCTGAAGGAGATCAGCCCTGGGATTTCTTTGGAAGGACTGGTGCTAAAGCTGAAACTCCAGTACTTTGGCCACCTCATGCAAAGTGTTGACTCATTGGAAAAGACTCTGATGCTGGGAAGGATTGGGGGCAAGAGGAGAAGGGAACAACAGAGGATGAGATGGCTGGATGACATCACTGACTCGATGGACGTGAGTCTGGGTTAACTCTGGGAGTTGGTGATGGACAGGGAGGCCTGGCGTGCTGCGATTCATGGGGTCACAAAGAGTCGGACATGACTGAATGACTGATCTGATCTGATCTGATTTTTTAACCAGTAAATATATACTAATTTGTAGCAGAAGAAATATAAGTCAATCATCAAAAATGTGGTGGTGGTTGTGGTTTAGTCACTAAGTCATGTCCGACTCTTGTGACCCTATGGAAAGTAGCCTGCCAGGCTCCTCTGTCCATAGGATTCTCCAGGCAAGAGTACTGGAGTATGTTGCCATTTCCTTCTCCAGGGAAACATAACGTGTAGTAATAACACTGAATACACTGCATATAATACCTATAGTCAAAGTGTCATCTAAACAGGAACACTCTAGCCAAGAACGCTTCTGCTTCTCATCTCTATCAACCAAATGGACATGTCTAATAAGGATCTATAATGCTTAAAGGGGATTTTAACAATTGAAAATGCAAGAGATTAAATCAATAGTAAAAGGAACAATTTTATCATGTCGGCTGGGACTCTAACCAGCAGAACAAGGTAAGTAGGAAGAGATGATCTATGGATTCTGAAATTAAAAAAAGCATTTTTTTAAATTCTAGATCCTTTCAGTGTTTCTTGCATGGTGCTGAGTCCCACTGTGATAGTCACTTGTGACTATATATTAGCAATACCTAATCATACATATGGGCTTCTCTGATGGTTCAGATGGTAAAGAATCTGCCTGAAATGCAGGAGACCTGGGTCAGGAAGATCCACTGGAGAATAAATGGCTACCCACTCCAGTATTTTTGTCTGGAAAATTCCACGGACAAAAGTGCCTGGTGGGCTACAGTTCATGGGGCTGCAAAGAGTAGGACACAACTGAGCAACTAACATACAAATAAGTAAACAACTGACAGTTTTCTTGTAATTAAAAAATAATATTTGGACTTCCCTTGTGGAGCAGTGGATAAGAATCCACCTGCCAAAGCAGGAGACTCAGATTTTATCCCTGGTCTGGGAAGATTCCACAGGCCATAGAGCAGCTTAGCTGGAGCTCCACAACTACTGAGCCCATGTTCTAGAGCCCGTGAGCTGCAATTACTGAAGCCCGCGTGCCTATACCCCCTGATCCACAAGAGAAGCCACCACAGAGAGAAACCTGCTCACTGCAATGAGGAGGAGACCCCAGTTGCTGCCCCTGAAGAAAGTCAGTACAAAGCAACAAGTGCAGCCAAAAGTAAATAAATAAAAATTCAAAATAATAGTCATAATAGTTAAGATACATTCCTACTATCAAACCTGAATATCTCCATTCAGGATACTATTTTTTCAGTAATAGTAATTCACATAAAATATATTAAAGGGAAGGTGCTAGAAATGAAATATAGAGTCTGCTTCCTTAGATCATCATTAACTGAGTGTGTGTGAATATGAAAACTTAAGTGTCCCTGAGGGGGCCTCAAAATGCTAAATAAAACATTCTAGCTTGGTTGCATTTTATGACTCTAATATTCAAGTCAATTGCATCCATATAAAATTAACCTGCACAATATTTTCATGTTCTCTATGTAATTAAAGGGATAATAATATTTCACCTTTAGCTGTAGTCTTAAGGGTTGCTCTTAAAACACATAAGTCATCTGAATAGAAGCAGCTTAATCTGTCATACAGATGATATTTTATTTATAGCATATCATTATGAAATTAGATAAAATTAAAAGAGCTAGATAATTATATGTTTTCAATTAATTTCTTAGCATCTTTAGTGCAATATCAGTATGCTGTGGCCAGTTCCTTTAATTTTGCTGGGCATTAACTGAGTCCTATAGGAAGGAGGTTACTGTTAGCCATAGATCATTGTTCTCAAATTTTTGAAATGACAGGCAGTCTATGTTTATAAATCTAAGATGGAAACAGCTCTCTTTTGCATCATTATTTCTCATGGAGTTGAGGCCTTTAATATGTATCATATAACAACGAAATAAATTTGACCCAATCATGATGATAGTAATGATGATGATTATGGTTGCAGAGATGTTGCTGGTGATCATTTTTGCAAATTGATTAAATCAGTGACATATAAATGCAAAAAAAAAAACAGAATAATTTTGTTTACTTATGGAAAATTCAAAATATGACTGGAAGAAAGTACTTTTTAAAAGGGTGTTTCTTAATTGTTAATTATTTAAATAATATTCTATTTGTAATTGTGCCAAAGTTTCTAAGACATTTTTAAAATCAGATTGGTACTAAATCTATAGGGGTACAAAGAATAAGATGGACATTATTATTAAAACTATTGTTATGCTTTGGATAATACAGAAATATTTCACATATATGGAACAAAATGTTGGGCATCTCTTGTAAGCTTAAAATGAACTCTTAGGGAAAATGTTTAAGACCATTGCAGATGTTCTCAGTCAAAATAATGCTCTCGTGAAACATTATTTCAGCTGTTTAACTGATATAACATGAAACCCGAGAGAAAATTAAAAGGACTAGCTTTATGGAATTTAAAAACTAAAAAAAAAATTAAATCTACATGTGCTACTAGTCATTTGCTTTGGAGTTGGGCATCCTATCCCATAATGGGTATAAACTTAGACTTGAAACATGCTACCTATTAATTTGCTTTCTTTTCCATCTTGGCATATTTTACATATACAATTAAAGAAAACTATATTTATATTTGAGAAAGTTATTGATCTCAGAGCTCTGTTAATATTCAGTGACATTGGATTAAATACATTTATGTGTCTTTCTGCTGTTAGGACAAGTAGATTTATAAGCATAAGATGTCCTTGTGTGTGTGTTAGTTGCTCAGTCGTGCCTGACTCTTTGCGACCCCATGGACTGCAGTCCACCAGGCTCCTCTGTCCATGTAGAAGGGCAGTATAGCATCAAGTGAAAACCAAGTGTTCTGTAGCAGGACTATCTCTGTACCTGCTGGGAATCTCTTTCCTCTACTAGCTCTATGATTCGGGGCAAAGTATTTCATCACTCTGTGCCTCAGACTCATCTGTGAAATGAAAATAATTGAATCATTTCCTTATAGGTTTGTTATGAGGATTAAATTAATTGTATAAAGAAGTGCTTTGTACAGTGCTTGTCACACACAAATGTTATTATTATTATTAATAATAATATGTTGTTATTATCGTTAATATTATTATTAATAATATATTATTATTATCATTTTGCTGG
This sequence comes from Bison bison bison, assembly GCF_000754665.1. Taxonomy (NCBI): domain Eukaryota; kingdom Metazoa; phylum Chordata; class Mammalia; order Artiodactyla; family Bovidae; genus Bison; species Bison bison. The sequence continues at coordinate 1,980,581 of NW_011494868.1, read as the reverse complement.
GTCTCATAGTTTTAGTACATATGCTTGAGTTGTAAAAAATCCGGATAATACTTTTAGTCTTTATGAATTCAATCACTATATAACCAACAAAATGATTATAGACTGACCGGTTTACCTAAAAGTGAACAAGATGTGAAAGGCAATTGTTGGAACTCACTAAATGAGAATAATAGGTGAAGGAAAAAAGACTTCCAACAGAGCTAGAGAGATTCTGTCATCCAAAAGGGGAAGGGGAAAATGCTGTCAATATCCATTTGTCCAGTGTTTCCCACAAAGCGTGGAAGGAACATTGCTAATTGAGAGGAAGATCAGAAGGATCTGTTATACAGCTCAATAGTATTTCACCAAACCAGTGCACGGTGCAGAAAATGGTAACACTAGCATCAATTCTGGGGCTCAAATTGTTGGAAATACTGCAATCTTATTCATTTGTTTAATTTTATCTAAAAGATGATAATGTTTAGGGTAACAGATGCTCAAGGTGAAAAAAATTTTACAGGTCCAAACTTATATAAAAAAGTAAAAGTTATTATTGGCTCTGAAAACTATCCAATGTTACTTATGCAAACAACATTAAGAGCGAAACCACAGAGTTTTTTAGTGGAGAACATACATGCATAGATGTTCACCAGGCAGGACACCGATAGCGCATTATTTCTGCCTCCATTTCCAGATGAGTTGCTCATATAATAGAAACCAGGTTGTTACACTGAATATGATACAACCTCAAACACCATAATATATTACAGAGCTTATTTGGAAACATGAGAACAATTTGTGAGTTTTGAACCCTGTAATTCTCTTAGAGAATATAGAAAGATGAAGAAAGTGGAAAGAATATTGTCAGGATATTAGAAAAGGGATGATGTTGGCAATAAGGGACACGTAAGTGAGAGGCTCAGCTTGGGGCCGCTCAGGGCCCTAAAAAAAATGATTTTTCCTAAGATGTAACTGCAGTAGATAAACTCTGCAAAAGTATCACATGCTTTTGCTCAGAGTATGAAGAAGGGTCAACTCAAACCATCTTCCAGGCCCACAGTGCTTTACATCTCACTGAATCTCATCCATATTCTTTCAGCTTCCCCGCTGCATCTGGGAAAGAGCAGACAGGTGAGCAAGGAGAAGGGGAAACGCTGAGCAGGAGGGAGTAGAGATTTACCAGGACCCCATCCTCTCTCTCCACTGCTGGCTTCCAGAATGAAGTAGGTCCTAATTAGGGATGAAGAGAAAAGTTTAACACTGAGTCCATTTAGAAATTTCTATCAATTTCTTGACTGATTAAAAAAGGTTGTAGAAATGTCTGCATTACCTACAAGAGAGCAGAGAAGGTACAGATGTGCAGAGTAGTCAGAAAAAGGAGCTGGGGAACATAAACTTCTCAGAACACATTTTAAAGGGAGGGTATGAAATCTGCATTAAAAATCTATTTTTAACAAAAATGGGATCACTACATGCAGTGCCTTCACTGCTCTAAGTCTCTTCTTTTATTAACCTATTTGTTTAGAAGAATATCTTTTTATATCAGCATATGTAGATAGCTCTAAAATCTCTTTCAGAAGATAGAAGTGGAATATTTTCTAACTTATTCTGTGAGACCAGTATTACCCTAATACCCAAACCAGACTACAATAAAAGAAAACTACCAACCGATATCTCTCATGTACATAGATACAAAAACCCTTAACAAAATATTAGCAAATTAAAACAAATAATGTATAAAACAATAATGTATAAAAAATTAAATCAAATAATGTATAAAACGTAGTGTATAAATGTATACACTACTACCAAATAGGATTTTTCAAGTTATTTGAGGCTGGTTCAAGGATGGGCCACCAAGTGAGAGTCCTTGCCTTCATGCAGGAAAGAATTCAGAGAAAGCCAAGGCAAAAAAAAGTTCACTTAGAGATACAAATTTCATAGGCAAAAGAGCCAACACAATATTGAAGGAGAAGAGCAAAATTGGAAGACCAATGTTACCTAAATTCAAGAGTTACTAGAATACATGGTAATCAAATAAAGGAACATTTGTGAGAGAATAGACAGACAAACCAATTGAGTGGACTAGAGCTCACAGAAATAGACCCACATAAATATAGGTAACCGACTTCTGACAAAGGGTACTGGCAATACAATGGAGCAAAAATTTGTTTTTCGATAAATTATTTTGAAACAATCAGGTATCCAAATGCCAAAAAAACAAACAAAAAACTCTAGACACAGATCTTATATCCTTCCCAAGAATTAACTCAATATGCATCATAGATCTAAATGAAAAATTATGAAACTCTTAAAAGGTAACATAGGAGAAACCTATGGCATGGCATTCACTTTTTAGTTACAAGACTAAAGACACAATCCATGAGAAAAATAATCAATAAGCTGAATTTTATTAAAATTAAAACTTTCTACTTTGTCAAAGACAGTTTCAAGAGAATGAGAAGAGAAGCCACAGACTGTGAGAAAATATTTGCAAAAGACATATTTGACAATGGTTATCACTTCAGTGCTCTTGCCTGGAAAATCCCATGAACAGTGGAACCTGGTAGGCTACAGTTCATGGGGTCGCAAAGAGTCAGACAGGACTGAGCGACTTCACTTTCACTTTCTTCTTTTCACCAAAAATTTATAGCAAACTTTTAAAACCCAAAAGTAAGAAAACAAACAACCTGATTAAAAACTGAGCCAAAGACTTTACCAGATGCCTCAACAAAAAAGTATATAAATGGAAAATAATCATATGAAAAAAATGCTCAGCATCATATCAGAGAAATGCAAACTAAAATTACATGAGATACCACCACACATGTCTCAGAATGGCCGAAACTGTAACCCTGACAACAGCAAGTGCTGGTATGAATGTGGAGCAACAGGAATTCTCATTCATTGTGGTGGGGTGAAATGTTACAGCCAATTTAGAAGAGAGTTTACCAGTTTCCTACAAAACTAGCCATAGTAAATGATCTTGCAGATGTGCTCCTTGTTATTGATCCAAGTGAGCTGAAAACATGTCCACACAAAATCTTGAACAGGGATGTTTATAGTAACTTTATTTATACTTGCCAAATCTTAGAATCAAAATAATCTTCCATATGTGAATGAATGAATTGTGTTATATCTAGACATGGAATGATATTCAGAGCTAAAGAAATTATATATCAAATCTTGTAAAGTCATCAGTTCAGTTCAGTTCAGTCGCTTAGTCGTGTCCGACTCTTTGTGACCCCATGAATCGCAGCATGCCAGGCCTCCCTGTCCATCACCAACTCCCAGAGTTCACTCAGACTCACGTCCATCGAGTCAGTGATGCCATCCAGCCATCTCATCTTCTGTCATCCCCTTCTCTTCCTGCCCCCAATCCCTCCCAGCATCAGAGTCTTTTCCAATGAGTCAACTCTTCGCATGAGGTGGCCAAAGTACTGGAGTTTCAGCTTTAACATCATTCCTTCCAAAGAAATCCCAGGGCTGATCTCCTACTGATGCAAGTTTATCAATTGTAGCAAATATACCACTCTGGTAGGGAATGTTGATGATGGGGGAAGCTGTACACCTGTGGAGGCAGAAGATGTAAGGGAAATCTCTGTAGTTTCCCCATAATTTTGCTGTGAACCTAAAACTGACCCAAAATATTAAAATCCTCAAAAAAAAAAAAAAAAAGGAAGACTACTACCTTGAAACTAGCATCCAGATTTAGAAACAAAAATTATCAAAACCCAGAAATTTTCCTTGTGTCCCATTTCATTGGATAATTCAAAGGTAGTTATTATCTTGCGACTAACATTACCTGATTTTGTCCTTCGGAAAAGTAGAAATATACTGCATGTATGATTTTATCTGGTTTATTTCTCATCACAGTGTTATGTTTGTGAGATGCTTTTATATTTTTGTATGTAGTTATAGATCATCCATTTTTATCCTGCATTGTATTTGTGTGAATAGAGTACATTTAAATTTTTACATTAAGTATTTGTGTTATTTCTAGTTTGCAGTCTTACAAATAGTGCTGCTTTAAATATTTTAGTATATACCATTAGAGTTACATTTTTCTTCAGCCTTTAAAATAAAGTATGTATATTTGGTGAAAAGAGGGAAAATATTGTACTTGAATCGAAGTGATGGATACTTAAAATAGTCTTATATTCCAGTAGCATATTTGAATATTATTAGATACACCTGGATTTATACTCTTTAAAATTGTAATCAATGATAAAATACATTACTCTAGTGAAAAAGAGAAAAAAAGAGAACAGCTACTGCTATAATAAAAAGAGCACATTCCAAAACCATGCAAAAAAGCTCATTGATGCTGGACTTACATCATGAATTAATCATGTCTTTGCTCTTTAAAATTATAGAAGTTACCAAAATTTCTCTGTGCTTCAGGTTCTCAGTCTGCAAAATGGGAATAATGGTAGTGTCTACTCAAAAGCATTGTGGAAATGAAGCGAGTTGATATATATAAAGTATCTCGAGCAGTACCTGAGTGCCAGTAAGTGTTTATTTTTATTGTGCTGAAGGAAAGCTCCAGTTCAGAAAACTAAGAGAAATTTGTAAATAGTTTTTGGTAATGTACCCAATAATTGTGAAGGAATAGTTCCTTACATTAGAATGAAACTTAAGAGTTTAAAAATTCTTTCAATCTCATTAGTTGTCTTCCAAGAGGAATTATTCCTATTTTAAAGAGGAGAACAGGATGTCTCAACAAATTTATATACAGTCAGCCCTCATTTCCTGGGTTCTACATCCACAGATTCAACCAACTGCAGATTCAAAATACTTTTTAAAAATTTCCAGAAAATTTTGAAAAGCACAACTTGAATTTGCCATGATAATTATTTACATAGCACTTACATTATATTAGATATTACAAGTAATCTAGAGGTGACTTAAAGTATAGGGGAAGATGTGCACAGGTGAAAGACGAATACTGTGCTACTTTATATAATGGACTTGAGCATCTGAGGATTTTTATAACTGAGGGCTTCCCTGGTAGCTCAGCTGGTAAAGAATCCACCTGCAATGCGGGAGGCCTGGGTTGAGTCCTCTGTCAGGAAGGTCCCCTGGGGAAGGGATAGGCTACCCACTCCAGTATTCATGGGCTTCCCCGGTGATTCAGATGGTAAAGAATCCACCTGCAATGTAGGAGACCTGGGTTCAGATTCCTGGGTTGGGAAGATCCTCTGGAGGAGAGCATGACAACCCACTGCAGTATTCTGGCCTGGAGAATCCCATGGACAATGAGCCTGGTAGGCTAAAGTTCTTGGGGTTGCAGAGAGTCAGGAAGGTGATGCTGTGAAAGTGCTGCTCTCAATATGCCAGCAAATTTGAAAAACTCAGCAGTGGCTGCAGGACTGGAAAATGTCAGTCTTCATTCCAGTCCCAAAGAAAGGCAATGCCAAAGAATGCTCAAACTACCACACAATTGCACTCTTCTCACACACTAGCAAAATGAAGTTCAAAATTCTCCAAGCCAGCCTTCAGTAGTACGTGAACCATGAACTTCCAGATGTTCCAGTTGGATTTAGAAAAGGCAGAGGAACCAGAGATCAAATTGCCAGCATCCGTTGGATCATCAAGAAAGCAAGAATGTTCCAGAAAAACATCTACTTCTGCTTTATGGATTATGCCAAAAGCCTTTGACTGTGTGGATCACAACAAACTATGGAAAATTCTTAAAGAGTTGGGAATACTAGGCCATCTGACTTGCCTCCCATGAAATCTGTATGGAGGTCAAGAAGCAACAGTTAGAACTGGACATGGAACAATAGACTGTTTCCAAATCGTGAAAGGAGCACCTCAAGGCTGTATATTGTCACCCTGCTTATTTAATTTATATTCAAAGTGCATCATGTAAAACGCCTGGCTGGATGAAGCTCAAGCTGGAATTAAGATTGCCAGGAGAAATATCAATAACCTCAGATATGCAGATGACACCACCTTTAAGGCAGAAAGCGAAGAACTAAAGAGCTTCTTGATGAAAGTGAAAGAGGAGAGTGAAAATGTTGGCTTAAAAGTCAACATTCAGAAAACCCTAACAGTTGCTTCTCAGTATATTCATAGCTTTATTTTGAATTGAAGTTAAAAAAAAAAAATGCCTCCCCTTTAAGGGAGAAACACAGTGAGATAAAGTGGCCTGCATCCTACAGTCATTCACACAATACATAAAAACCCTCGGCAAGCTACAGGTATAATATGACACCCCACCCCCATTGTAGTGAAATGGACTCTTTGTGGGGACAACATAGTCTCTCAGAGTGACATCTCTCAGCTCTCTCTGGCTGGATGCAGGAATGATTTCTGCCGGCAAATCTTTAGTTATCACTAATAGTTCACAATGGCAATAGAAAAATTGCAGTCCTTTACCCATGAGACCTCTAATGTTGAGAAGGGTAACTTCCTGATGCTGGAGAAAATGAACTCCTGATGTGAGATGTCCTACCAGGTCAAGTTGCTGGATATAAAACAGTTCCATGTCAGAAGGGCTCTGAAAGCAGTGTTGAGCCCGATTCCCATTCCCATGTTTTCCTAGATGGTCGACTAGTTATTCAACTGCTTCCAGCTTGTTTTTTATCTGTAAAATAATACTTTTAATATCCACATGACAGAGAAGTTATGAAGATCAAATGAGATAATCCATGTAAAGTGCTGAACATAGAGACTAATCCACAGGAAGCACTCAGTGTTAGAAATTTTTAATTTTGTTATTTCTAAAAGAAAATCAGTCTTAGAGAAAAACTATCTCTAGTCAGCCTATCTGGTGATTGTCAGTTTCACTCTTTCCTGGCATTTGTTTCAAATTCATGATAAAACTCAATACTATCTGCCTAGAGGAGAATAAACAGTTTTCTATAGATAGGGGCTCTGGAATTTCACTCAAAACAATTTTTTTTCTTCGGAATGGTAGTCTAAACACATTTGTATTTTATGGAGCTTAAAATGACTAGATAACTTGTTAAGGACAAAATATCTGATGACCCTGCTTCTTAAGGTTAAGGTTTAAAATATATATCAGCAATAAAGGAAACTCTAAGAATTATATTTTAAAAAATAGGCAAAGAGTAGTTCATCATACCAATAAAGTCATACCAATAAACGTTCATCATACCAATAAAGGTCACTAAGTGGAAATAAAGTTTGGAAAGACATACTATTTTAAAAGTTTTGGTGTGATATGAGAAAGAGTAGGGCTTCCAGAGTCCCATTAGAAGAGCACAAAGCCTCTGGAACCCATATGCTAATAGCCTGGATGCCTATGGCAGGACTCCAAACTTCTTAGATTCCAGGTCCATGTCTGAGTAGGAACAATTTGCTGATTGTCCTGGCTCAGATTCAAAGGGAAGAGTGAGTACTAAGGGGCAGTCAATACACACTAAAAGTACAGTAAAAAACCTAGGTTTTATTTGGTTTCTATTTTAAAAAGTGGTTAAAACACTTGAGATCTATAATAAGGAACCGAAAGTATCTCTGTGGCATCATTGAAGGATTAGTGATATCTGAGTGGTATCTAAAATGCAACAGACATGCTGAAAACAACATAATCAAATTAAGAAGAAAATCGCAATATAAAACAAAATGAGAAGTCACTAAGGGGACTTGTGGGGAATAATTCTGGGGAATGATACTGACCTAATATGGATTTCTCTTCAGCAATGCCAGGGCACTCTTGAGAGGTTTTAAAAAGATATCTTAACTCAATCCAGAAGGAGAAATATTATTTATGAGAAAAAAAATTTATAGCAGACATTCTTTGGGAACTTTTCTGCTTTTTCACTTTCTAAAACAGCTGTCATCATCCTATAGCCCGTGGACCAAATGTGGTCTGTCATCTGTATTTGTAAATAATAAAGTTTTATTGGAGCAGAGTCACACTCATTCAGCCACACATGGCCTATTCTGCTTCCACAGTACTAGACAGAGCTGAATATTTGCCACAAAGACCCTGTGGAGCTTACAACCTGGTATTTCAAGAGAAAGTTTGCCAGACTGTGTTCTAAAATACACTTTATGCATCTCTGTAAACACAGGTTATATTTAATTAATAATGCAAGCATCAATTTTATACATTAGAATAAGAATTTTCAAATTATGGAATAAAAGTAAAATTAATCTAGTTTATCATGCTGTTAGAGGGTTAAGTATTGAACCTTTGACTTTTACTTTTTCATCTAGTTAGGCCTTATACATTCTCTTTCGTGTTTTTTCTTATATAAAGAGAAGTTGTTTATTATCTTTAATTATTTTTCATGAAACACAAATCATATTTAACCTCTTTGGATACAGGCAGCCTGTGTTACACATTCTTTGTTAATTCTTTCACTCAAATATTATTTTTGTGAGCATCTTACTAACTGCAAAGCAGTTTTCTTGATGTTAAGAATATAGAAATGAATCAAGGAGAAAAGACAGCCCTGCCTTCACTTCGCTTCCCTTTATTATGTAGCCCAGGCCACACTGGGCGCTGGACTAATGTTCGTGAATGACTGACTCCATTGCTGAGTGATACACAATGGCTTCAAATGGCACAGCTTCCTTGTGGGGAGATAAGAGAGGAACTCTTGAGAAATCATCATAATGACTGCATCTCCAGTTTAGACTTTCAAAAACTAAGAGAAGGACTTCCCTTGTGGCTCAGCTAGTAAAGAATCCTCCTGTAATATGGGAGACCTGAATTTGATCCCTGGGTTGGGAAGATCAGAGAAGGGAAAGGGTACCCACTCCAGTATTCTGGCCTGGAGAATTCCATGGACTGTATCGTCCATGGGGTCTCAAAGAGATGGACACAATTGAGTGACTTTCACTTCACTCAGTCAAAAACCAAGAAAAGCCTGACCTCTTTGAGATGTTTACCCATGAGATGTTTATATATATATATATATATAAATATAATGTTATGGAAATAAAATTTTTGCCAACCCAATATTTGGTTGGCTAAAAGTGTGTTTGTGTATGTGTGTGTGTGTGTGTGTGTGTGTGTGTGTGCATGCTAAGTCACTTCAATCATGTGTGACTCTTTGCAACACTGGACTGTAGCCCGCCATGCTCTTCTGTCCATGGGATTTCCCAGGCAAGAATACAGGAGTGGGTTGCCATTTCCTTCTCCAAAGGATCTTCCCAACCCAGGGATCGAAGCCATCTCCCACACTGGCAAGGGGGGTCTTTACCACTCTGCCACCAAGGAGGCCCCACATAAACACATACATGTTTAATGTCTGTTTCTGTTGACTTACAGAGAAATATACTTAACATATATGGGACTAGAATTCTCTGAAACATGCACATAATTTTAAAAATTAAGACTGTTTATCATATGTAAAGCAATACTTGCATCTGAATTAAGGAGAAAAGTTTGCTCATTTACCTCAAAAAACTGTCCTGTTGGAATTTCTACAAGTGAAATGCTGGAATTCTTACACACTTATATCCACTACCTACTTTTATTTATTTTGATGTATTATTTCTGACAGGTTTTGTGTATATAAAAAAAAAATTAAATGCAGTAAATAGCAAAATAAAGAATCATTCAACAAGTTTACAACCTACCACACATCCACTTCTGCCTAAAGGAATATTCAAATTATCACTATTACTACACACCTAATCTTTTGCTTTGATGTCTGGAATATTAATTTACAACACCATGTCAACCTGGCTATTTGCTTTTCATGTAAAGATGATCGCCAAATAAAAATCTCCTTTAGACTCCGGCTCTGAACATTAGGACATCAATGAATATTGGATTTAAAAAGTCATATTTCTCAGACTGGGAATCATTTGGGGATTGGTGGGGAGACTACATGCTTACCTTTCACTTTAAAGGAAGTGGATTTTATTTCTGAACAACTATACATTGCTAAAACTTTGGCTTTTGCCCTATTTTCCAAATGATGTTTATCCCTGTGGCCATTATGAAGGATTGCTTTGCCATTTTAATAATCAGATCTGCAAATTTCCATTTACCATCAAATCCAAACAATCCAATCTGCCAGTGATTGACATCTCTGCTTGTGCATCGACATCTATTAAACCAGATGTTTTACTTCTTCTCCTGCCAAGAGTGAGCATCTCTTTATGATCAATTGTCAAGGCAAGTCTGTCAATCAAGGCATCGCTAATGTTTACATAGAAGAGCGTAAGTCACTCAACTGCAGTCATGGTATACCATCCATCTAGGCTGTCACCATTTTGAAATTAGATTTTTTTTTTCAAGAAGAAAATCAGTTGAAGCTTTCCCTGAAAATATCTGCTAATGTCAAAAGTGCCTTGTGACCCTGAACAATATAATCTAATTGCAATCAAAATGAAACTCTTGTTTATGTGAGGGACTAACATGAGCCACAAGACTGCTAGTGACTCTAAAAGTTTCCATAGGTTCCTCTTAAATTTAGATCCCTGCAACAACTTTTCCTTTTGAAAAACACATTTCCTTCTCGATTAAATTAGGTGGTGCAAAAATTGGGAACCAGTGCACAGCTAATAATCTTCTATAGCATCATATTCACATGCTTCTTCCCAACATAAAATAATGCATTGTTGAATGAGTGCAAGAGGATAATGTTTTAACATGGCATGGAACTATGCTGATGACAATATCAACAAGAAAATATTATCTCCTACACTTAAAATAAACTTAAAATATACTAGTCTTCTTCAAAGACTGTTGGCAAATAATAAAGGTGGATAATTTTTCCCTTGGGAGAATACTTCATAGTTATCTGAAGGGGCCTTTATAAAATATTTAGTTCAAACCTTATCCTGAAATGAAATATAAACACAATAGAAACAAATTGTTTATTCTGGAATATTTTAGGAATAGTAAGAAAACCTTTAATCTCAACAGTCAAATCTTATTGCACTCAGTGTTTTTCAAAATCCCAACAATTTTTGGAGTGTATTCTATATATATGTATATGTATGTGATGTGTTAGTTGCTCAGTCGTATCTGACTCTTTGCAAGCCCGTACAGTTTATGCAAAATTACTTGAAAGAGTATAAGGGAATAGAAAAATTGATAAATATTTTCAAAAGAACATGGAATGAAAGCAATTAAATATCAAATTTTTCCTTTGAGGTTTAAGAGTGTTATGTTCAGAACCAGTGAATGGCATGTGTGTGTTACTTCATTAACATTAAGCTCATTTACTCACTTATCACATTAAGAATCAGTACTGGCTGAAAACCTCTGTCAATTTTTAGCAGTACTTATGAAAGAAGTCTAAGATTGTACTCAGTTCTGAGATAACTGACAGATGAGAAAGTTTACCTCTCTAGCAACAATTCTTTTAGAGACAGAATCTGGGAAGAGATGAACCAAAGTATGACACGAAATAATGATTCTTGCTTACCCCATACATTTAAAGTAGCAGAGTAATAAAACATGGCAAATTTGAAAGCTTGGTGATATTAATTTTCTTGGCCTTTCCCGTTTATAGTACTTTCCCCCTATTCTTTTCACTTCTTTTCTAGACAATGGCAGATCAGCCAAATTCTTTCACAAGAATTAAATCTGAAATAGGAAAGTAGATTAGCAAAACATATCAATCCACATGCTCTGATTAGTTACATGAATGCTTTTAAAGGTTATCTGTATTACCATCATCAGACAAATGGATAAATAAGATATATATATTTATATATATGAATATATATATTATGATGGAATATTACTCAGCCATAACAAATAAGTGATGCCATTTGTAGCAACATGGACGGACCTGAAGATTTTCTTACTAAGTGAAGTAAACCAGACACAGAAAAATACCATATTCCATCACGTAAGTGTTAGTTGCTCAGTTATGTCCAACTCTTTGCGATCCCATGGACTGTAGCCTGCCAGGCTCCTCTGTCCATGGAATTCTCCAGGCAAGAATATGGGAGTGGGTTGCCATTCCCTTCTTCTGGGGATCTTATCAACCCAGGGAGTGAACCTAGGTCGCTTACACTGCAGGCAGATTCTTTACAATCTGGGCCACATGTGGAATAAAACATGATATAAATGAATCTATTTACAATAAATAAATAAATTCACAGATGTAGCCAAAAAACACAGTTACCAAAGGGGAAAGGAGTGGGGAGAGATAAATTAGGAAGTTGGGATTAACATATACACACTGCTGTATGTAAAATTGATAACAACAAGGAGTTATGTATAGCACAGGGAACTATACTCAGCATTTGGGAATAACCTATGAGGGAAAAGACGGGAAAAAGAATACATGTGTGTGTGTGTGTGTGTGTGTGTGTAACTGAATCACTTTGTTGTACACCTGAAATGAAAGCAACATTGTTAACCAACTATGCTTCAATAAGAAGTAAAACAACAAAAGATTAAAACTATAAAACTTCTAGAGGAGAACATAGGCAAAACACTCTCTGACATACATCACAGCAGGATCCTCTATGACCCACCTCCCAGAATATTGGAAATAAAAGCAAAAATAAACAAATGGGACCTAATTAACCTTAAAAGCTTCTGCACATCAAAGGAAACTATTAGCAAGGTGAAAAGACAGCCTTCAGAATGGGAGAAAATAATAGCAGATGAAGCAACTGACAAACAACTAATCTCAAAAATATACAAGCAACTCCTACAGCTCAACTCCAGAAAAATAAATGACCCAATCAAAAAATGGGCCAAAGAACTAAATAGACATTTCTCCAAAGAAGACATACAGATGGCTAACAAACACATGAAAAGATGCTCAACAACATTCATTATCAGAGAAATGCAAATCAAAACCACTATGAGGTACCATTTCACACCAGTCAGAATGGCTGTGATCCAAAAGTCTACAAATAATAAATGCTGGAGAAGGTGTGGAGAAAAGGGAACCCTCTTACACTGTTGGTGGGAATGCAAACTAGTACAGCCACTATGGAGAACAGTGTGGAGATTCCTTAAAAAACTGGAAATAGAACTGCCTTATGATCCAGCAATCCCATTGCTGGGCATACACACTGAGGAAACCAGAAGGGAAAGAGACACGTGTACCCCAATGTTCCTCGCAGCACTGTTTATAATAGCCAGGACATGGAAGCAACCTAGACGCCCATCAGCAGATGAATGGCTAAGAAAGCTGTGGTACATATACACAATGGAGTATTACTCAGCCATTAAAAAGAATACATTTGAATCAGTTCTAATGAGGTGGATGAAACTGGAGCCTATTATACAGAGTGAAGTAAGCCAGAAGGAAAAACATCAATACAGTATACTAACGCATATATATGGAATTTAGAAAGATGGTAACAATAACCTGGTGTACGAGACAGCAAAAGAGACACTGATGTATAGAACAGTCTTATGGACTCTGTGGGAGAGGGAGAGGGTGGGAAGATTTGGGAGAATGACATTGAAACACGTAAAATATCATGTAAGAAACGAGATGCCAGTCCAGGTTCAATGCACGATACTGGATACTTGGGGCTAGTGCACTGGGACAACCCAGAGGGATGGTATGGGGAGGGAGGAGGGAGGAGGGTCTAGGATGGGGAACACATGTATACCTGTGGCGGATTCATTTTGATATTTGGCAAAACTAATACAATTATGTAAAGTTTAAAAATAAAATAAAATTAAAAAAAAAACAAAAACAAAAACAAACAAAAAAAGATTAAAACAAAAAAATGTTTAGATGTATAGAGTTCACATGGACGGATTCATGTAAATACATTCAGATGAAGTACAGCAGGTAAGGTTTAGTATAACTCTGCGTAAACTGAGTCTTAGTGGCAGCAAAGCATAGGTTATGCCCAAAAAACAACATACCTCTTCAGAGTCTCAATAAAAGTGTAAAATTCTTTCAGACTTCTGCCAGTGCATTCCCCTTAGCAGGGCACAGCTCACAGTGAAAGACCTGCAGAATGGCCTCCATAAAAACCTGACTGATGGGAACAGAAAGAGAACATCTGCCAGGACCCATGATGGTCACCCTTTGTCTTTAAAACATACTGCTTCTCCTAGGGATGATTTTACACCTGTAAAGACAGACACTTGGAGAAGGGAATAGCAACCCACTCCAGTATTCTTGTCTGGATCGTCCCATGGACAGAGGAGCCTGGTGGGCTACAGTCCATGGGGTCACAAACAGTTGGATGCGACTTGAGCACACACAAAGATAAATGTTACTTAACTTGGTTTTACTTTACATATAGGCTGAGAGGCCTTTGTATGTGGAGGACTAGAGAAATTACTGAGAGATTTAAGTTAGTGAAGGTTGTCTAGAAGGATCGTGAAACTGAATGAGCCTCTTCAGAACTCTGTGGGAAAGAATACTGGTGGCTGATGGATCAGAAGACAGAAATCTGGGCTACGCCGATGTTGTCCTAAGATCATCAGCTACAGAGAACATTTTTTTTATTGGAATATGATTGTTCTACAATCTTGGGTTATGGGTTAGTTTCTACTGTACATGAATCAGCTCTGTACGTCCATGGATCCCCTCTCTCTTTGACCTCCCTCCCAAGCCCCTTCATCCCACCCCTCTAGTTGGTCACAGAGCACCAGACTGAGTTCCCTGTGCTTTGCAGCCACTTCCCACCAGCTGTCTCTTTCACACGGGGTAGCGGATACGTGTCCATGCGTCTCTCTCGGTTTGTCCCGGCCCCCTTCCTCCCAAGTCCGCGCGTCTGTTCTTTAAGTCTGCCTCTCTTTTTCTGCTCTGCAAATGGTTTCAACGGCGCTGTTTTCCTCGATTCCACGTTTACGCACTCGTATAGGATATTCGTTCGTCTCTGTCTGACTTACTTCGCTCCGTATGACAGACTCTGGGTCCATCCACGTCTCTACAAATGACCCAGGTTTGTTCCTTTTTATTCTGGGCACTGTTCGGAAGGTGAGAAAGACCTCCTGCTGCTCGTGTTGTCTTTCTTTTTGCAATAGCTTCCCATTGCAAAATAGTAATGTGAGGGGAGGTTTCTCCCTGAACTACAAGACAGAGGTAAAGAGAAGAGAAGCTTTTGTGATAAAATATGAATTTGTGATTCTTGAAAAAAAATAAGGTAGGACAATTCCTCTTGGTCATTAGTTGGTGTGATTTTCTTTCTTTGTTGCATCCATGAACCTAGAAACGGTGAGGAAGGCAGGAAGAATGGCAGGCTCTTGAAACAAGCAACATCAGCTTTAAAAGGCCATTTGAGCGGTTCAGGACAAGTAAGAGATGTATGCCCAACTTAGTAACAAACTAATCAAAAGGTACGAGTGTATTGAAACAGGTTCTTTTTTTTTTTTTCTTTCTTAAATGTTTGTATATTTTTGAGATTGCCTGATAGTCTTCACATGGCCCAGATACTCCATAAGCATTTTTTTATGTTATTCTTTGCAAAACAAAACAAAAATGAAAAATGTTAAATGTTACAAATAATCTGAGTAGGCTGAGTCCTTTTCTGGTTGTTTCTTCAGTAAACTTTTAGTGACAGGAAGTTATTTATATATTTTTTTGTCCTCAGCACCTGAAATGAAATGTCTAACTCATTTCAGGTATGAGACTAGGGATTTATCTTTGTGAGTGCTAACAATGCTCTGTTTAGGGACCTATTTCAAATCTCAAATACATAAATTTTTATGTTTGAGATATCTTTCAGTGAGAAATAATAATTTTTTCAATGGTTTCCTTCTCTGTGGGCAATTAATTGATTCCGATATACTTTTTGCAGTAGGAAAAAAATGAAAATACACACAAAAAATAACACATATGCCTTCAGCGTAAGTTGAAGGCACCTGAACTTCAAAATTACTAAAGAAAAGGTGAATAAATTCTAGGGATCTAATATACAGCATGGTGACAGTAGTTAACAACACTGTAAATTTGCTATGAGAGTAGATCTTAAAAGTTCTTACAACAGAACCAAAAAAGGTAATTATATGAGGTGATGAATATATTAACTAACCGTATTATGGTGATCATTTCACAAAATATGGTACATACATCACGTTCTCTGTCTTCAATTCATGCCATGCTGTTTGTTAATTATATCTCAGTAACCATGAAAAAAAATTACTGAAGGAAAACCCAGTAACATAACTAATATTTAAAATTATAACCTAAGAAACTTTCCATGAATTATAAAACATTCAAACATAAACCATTATTTTAAAATAATGTGATATACTCTATGTACTGATGTGGAAATATTTTAAAGGTATATTTGACTCAAATAACTTAATATTAAAGGGTATCAAAAGAATGTATGTGAATATACTTTGTGTGTACACTTTAAATGGGAAATTTCTAAAAGGGTATTCAAGAAATTATTTTTCTGGATTTATACAGAATATCTGTTCTTGAAAAACTTTAATTTCATTTCATAATATTCATGCATTATTTTTATAGTAATAGTCAAATCAGTAAAAAACTAGAACTGGTTATGTCAACTGTAAGTGCAATGCTAGTTCAGGCAAAGAGAGAAGAGCTAAGAAAAGTAACAAATCATTGTAAGTAATTTTGACAGGTAAAACCTATGAGAATTTGACTGTGTAAACTTTAAAATATAAAACAATGAAGCAGACTCAGTCCCTGCAAAAGTTTGGTCTTCTCAACTCACAGCTAAGGAAACGGAGCTAAATTGTTCTCTGAGCTCGGAATCCCGTAGTTTAGTGTTTAGAGGGAACTTTGTGATCATCTAATAGAAATTCTCATTTTACAGATGAGGAATGTAGAAGATGAAGTGACTTGCCTTGGTTCACACATAATCAGTGACAGAGCTATAACAATAAGGCAGGTTTTCTGATTGCTCCATTGGCCATCTTTCTTCTAAATGACAGAGAACAACCTATTTGTCATTAACAGAGAAAGTGACCCATCTGCTAATCGAGTACCATTACCGAGTAACTTGCATTTGTCATATCATTTCTCTGCTGCTGCTGCTGCTAAGTCGCTTCAGTCGTGTCCAACTCTGTGCAACCCCATAGACGGCAGCCCATCAGGCTCCGCCGTGCCTGGGATTCTCCAGGCAAGAACACTGGAGTGGGTTGCCATTTCCATCTCCAGTGCATGAAAGTGAAAAGTGAAAGTGAAGTCACTCAGTCGTGTCTGACTCTTCGCGACCCCATGGACTGCAGCCTACCAGGCTCCTCCATCCATGGGATTTGCCAGGCAAGAGTACCGGAGTGGGGTGCAATGCCTTCTCTGATTTCTCTGCTAATAATTGCAATTATGGGAAATGTTCCAAAAGAAGCCAAAAAAAACAGAAAAAAAACTTAAAAAAAAATAAGAGAATGAGGACATGTTTTTATCCATGTGTACAATGAGTTTTGTGCAGGTATGGTTTGAGTATGTTGATAGAAATAATCAATTCACTTTTAAAAATTCACAATTAATTGACTTAAAAAATAAAATCAAATGAGTTTTATGAGTAATCAGGGTCTCTAAGGTCCTGTCTCCAGAGACTCTGAAATCAGAATACTTAAGGTAAAAATAGGCCCAAGTGGTTTGACTTGCCAGTGTCCAACATAACTAAACCCCAGAAAGTCTATAAAATGCTTCCAACAACAATTTTCTGCATCTAACTCTGATTGTTGACAAAAGCTTTTGTTTTCATAATAATCCCACTTGGTGTAATTTGGTCCCTGTTTTATCTCTAAGAAATTTTCCGATGCCTCTAAACAAGTTCTGGTCTGTTTCTGCCTTCACTTCCCAAATTCTTCTAAGTTTCCTATCACCTTCAATTTGCAGGCATGCTTTGTGAATCTCATCGCGCCTTCAGGAGCCCACCTAGGGATTCAAAACATAATATCAGGTTCCAGTTGTCATCAAAGACTTAGTTTGGAAAGTGGCCCAACTTCAATAAGGTCCCGGTTTACCAATCACGCAGCTTGATTGGATTGTTAGCGAGGTGATGCTTCAATCACCAACTGGTTGTCAAGAAGAATCAAGAATCTTCACAAACACTGGCTGTCATTTTCATCAGAATTCCCAAGAAGGAATGACAAATGAGGAGCAGATTCACAATGACCCTGAGCTCCTGATGTCCATGCGAATCTTGAGGCAAGCAAAAGTTTAGAACCTTGGTCACATTACCCCACATTTAGCTGAGTCTGTCCAGAGACATGAGAGGGTAGAGAGAGTGGGGAAGGATGCTTTGTTCCAGAGTCTTCCTCATGCCTGTGGCAACTGTTAGATGCACCTGGGGAAGATGAAGGCAGACTCCAACCCAAGCCATCTCCATCAGAATTCTCCCATGTTGCAAAACTGGCCAAGTGATTTAATGCTCACAGGACAAATTTCCTAGACTCATTTATGGCCGCCTGAGCCGCAAATGGGATGAGGGTTCTCCTGCTGGAAAGTTAAGGTATAATGATTCTCCTGGGGCAAAAATTCAATATAACATAAAATAAAAGTCAGTAATAAGACATCCACTGTTGCATTAATGGTGTTGAACTATGGTTATTCTGTCACCTCACTCTTTGAGTAGAGGTCTGCGATGAAGTCATGATTCTATTATTATTATTTATTTTTGTTTGTTTCATCATGTTTTGATTTTGGATGCCCTGGTGTTTAGATCATCACAACCTGAGCTAAGGCCTGAGTGGCCGAACATCTTTTAAAACATCATTTTGCAAGTTATTAGATTTGGGGCATATATAACGTTTTAAAATGGCTAACCTTTCTTTTAAAAAGTAAACTCATCTTTCTCCATTAGACTATTTCTGTAAGAGTCATATAAAAGGGTCATTAGCATCATCGTGTTGCTCCTTTTCTTTTAGCAAATCCTGGGTGAAAGAATAACATCTAACAGTCCTACAGCACTTACTACATGTCAGAAATTCTTCCAGGGACTGTGCAAATACTAAAACCATTAACCCTTCCAACAACCCTGTGAGAAAGGCACTGCTGTATTTCTCATTTCACAAATGAGGAAACAGAGGCAAAAAATGGTCAAACTACCTGATTAAGGTCATGCAGCTGAAAAGTAACAGCTGCAGACCCCAGCACCGGTAGTCACTTCTCCAGACAGAGATCCTCTGTGGGAGGCAGGATAGACCTTTCCCCAAAGAATTCTTGTCCTTTATATCCTTGAGGACTGATCACTGGAAGGACTGGTGCTGAAGCTCCAATACGTTGGCCATCTGATGCAAAGAGCTGACCCATTGGAAAAGACCCCAGTTCTCAGAAAGACTGAATGCAAAGGGAGAAGAGGGGGACAGAGGGTGAGATGGTTAGATGGCATCACCACCTCAGTGGACATGAGTTTGAGGGAACTCCTGGGATAGTGAAGGACAAGGAAGCCTGGTGTGCTCCATTCCACGGAGCTGCAAAGAGTTGGACACAACCTGGCTACTGAACAACAACAACACACTTGTGAAGGCAGGGAAGAACACAAGAATAAAACAGAAACCCTAAATTAGACACTCAGCAATTTAGACTCTTAGCTTCTAGGCATCCAGATATGTTTCTCACTGGAGAAAGTGAGACCAGGGACTCTGTATTATACAATTTTGCATAATAAACAGCACTTTTCATGAAATTCAGGGCAGGCACTGATAAATGCTTATGAAATCAGTTTGGACACTGTGCCCTCCTTAACCTCACCAGTGAGTGTGTCCCCTCTGTTTATCTGCCCATTTCCTAGGGTTCTGTGTCTGTTCCTCCGTAGGAATGCAGCCTTGGACTGTCCAATTCACTGTTCTATGCCACCTACACAGATTGCCTTTTGAAGTCAGTGTCCCAACCTCTGAAATTATTCCTCTTCTACCTTCCATTAGTAGTTGGAAAATGATGTGATTAATGGGATGGTGAATTTAATATTTTACTCTCTGGAAAGTATTTTATTATTGTTCTTGTTAATTGTTTGTTTTAAAAAAAGACCCTGTGATGAGACGCTGATGCTTGTATTTAAAGCACAAAAGCAAGATGACAGAGAGGAAAGGTTTAAGTGAAAAACCATATATCTGATTTCTGGAATCAGGCAGTATGGTCAGTTCTTGACTCTGCCTACTTATGTAAGTATCGTCCAGTTCTGAGGACAATCCTTGCAAAGGAGTTCTGACACTTGAGCTGCTTTTTCAGGCTGACAATCAAACAAGCGATTGCAGTCAAGTTGTGACTTATTACTCCGCCCCTACAGCTGGATTTGGTGCTGGGTATTAATAGATCCGGTTCAACAATGCTGGCCCGACTTTCCTGAATATGCAATACTTCTGACCTTTGTGGATGCTGTTCTGCCTGGATAACTTTCCTCCTGCCTGCCCACAACCCCCTACATCCAACTTTCCCCTTACACTGAGTACTGCTATGGGCAGGACACAATTTCAATGAGAATTCATCCTCAAAGTAGTAAAAAATGCATTTCACTTGTGGCCATGTCATACTTATCTCCTAAGTGTCCCCATAAGGACCAGAGTGTACAGCCGCATCACAAATGGACAAAGAACTATTTTCTGTACAGAATTTCTGAACATAGATAGAGTGTGATTTTTACCTTGGTTAATTTTTCACATGTATTTATTCTTTGCCTTATATTTGCCATTCTCTAAATCAATTGTATCATCTTTCTGGATCTATATTAACAGTGGGCTTCCCGGGTGGCACAATGGTAAAGAATCTGCCTGCCAATGCAGGAGACATGGGTTTGATTCTTGGGTTGAGAAGATCACTTGGAGTAGGAAATGGCAATCCACTCCAGAAATCTTGCCTGGGAAATCCCATGGACAGAGGAACTGGGTAGGCTGCAGTGCATGGGGTTGCAAAAGAGTTGGACACGACTGAGTAACTAAACAACGATGAACACTGAACTCTGCATTATGAAATCAATGAAAAAAAAGAGGAATTTAAAGAAAATTATTTTATTTTACTGCATTTTACAATGGGAGAAAAGATAAATATACTCAAATTGCCTAAAAAATTAACCTGAATTTATGTCACTTTGCCAACATGGGCTGCTACTGAAGATATTTTAATTATTGAAGATAAATAAGAAACAAAAGCCAAATATCTTCTAATAGTGTATTTCAATTTAAGTCTATGTTGTACTTATTAAATATTTGCTATTACCTATGTAAGGCTTCCCTGATAGCTCAGTTGGTAAAGAATCTACCTGCAATGCAGGAGAGCCAGGTTTGATTCCTGGGTTGGGAAGATTGGATGGAGAAGGGATAGGCTACCCACTCCAGTATTCTTGGGCTTCCCTTGGGGCTCAGCTGGTAAAGAATCTACCCACAATGTGGGAGACCTGGATTCAATCTCTATGTCAG